>NW_025960807.1:0-110231 GCF_023159225.1 Perognathus longimembris pacificus | reverse complement strand
TTCAGCTGTAGATAATTTAAGATAAGGACGAAGCCAATTAATATCTCCCAGAAATTTTTGAAAAATCATGCAAAGTATGCAAATGAGAAGTCTTAATCTGTAATTTCTCACTAGTAAAATAATAAGGACCTAAAATATGACCAAGATAAGTATATGGAGGATACTCTTGCACCTTTTCACTAGCTATTATTAACCCAAAGGAGGTGAGATCTTGTTTTAATTGTCCAAAAGCTTGGCGTACTACTGCAGGTTTTAGATGAGCTAATAAAATATCATCCATATAATGAATAATATAAACAAAAGAAAAATTTTTGCGATTAGAAGAGAGAGCCCGCGCTATGAAGCTTTGGCATAAGGTGGGGCTATTTGCCATGCCTTGGGGCAACACCAGCCAATGGTATCATTGCATGGGTTCTTTTGTGTCATAATGTCCTTGAACCCTTTTTCCTATTTTTTGCCAAACTTCTAAGTTAATGGTTCCTTCCTCTGGGAACCAGGGGCAGATTTCCTCGATGAAGTGAAAGAAACATTCTAACTGACTTTGCTCCAGTTTCACTCCCTGGGCATGAAGTGTCCCTTTGAGGGCTTGCATGTGTAGCGTGCGGCCATTACCTTGTCCCATTATATTTCATCCCCAATGAGACTTTTCCGTACTCTCTCCCCATCTCTTGCCCAAGTGTTCGGACGTCCTTACCACAGCAGGGTCGTCTGCCTTCGTCCCAGGTGTTCAGTTCCCTGTGTGGGCGCCACTTGCCAGGGCCAGCAAGCAGCAAAAGGGAATCCTGATTGAGGGGGCGAGTATTAAAGAAAAAGAAAAATGCAACACAAGAGAAAAAAGACAAAAGATGGGGTCTCGGAGGTCTGCAGCTCAAGATTGAGCTCAAGACTGCAGCCATGTTTTTTCTTAACTTACAGCTTATATGCAGTTTGAAAACCAGGAAATAGCATAGAGGTAAAATTCCGGAACAAAAAAAGGCTTCAAGTTAGCAATACCCGACCATAGCTAACACAGGAGGAAGTTTGTTAACATAAGAATGGACTCCAGAGCAATATCTGATGATAGCTAAGACAGGATGAGGTTGGTTAACATAAGAACGGACCCCAGAGCAATATCTGATGATAGTGTAGACAGGATGAGGTTGGTTAACATAAGAATGGACTCTGGCAAACAGTAAAGCTTTACCAATTTTCCATTAAGCCATGTCCTTGCATGTCCTTGAAAACGCAGCCAGAGGTCAGGAAGAATTTAACTGCCACTTGGCTCTCAACAATTCTGTACCTTCTGATAGCCTTCAGTAAACTTGTGATTATTTCTTTTCTATTAGCGCAACTATTATGCTAACAAGACATAAATAAAATGTGTCTTTGTTGACATTTCCATGATGTTGGGAGGCAGCTGTCATCCAGAGTCGTGCAAAGCCAGGTTCCAATGGCTCACTTGAGCAACACTTTCCACTTAGGAATTAGAGGCTCGGGAGAGAGCAGTTCAAGGCCAGCCTGAGCAAAAAGCTCATGAGGAGACCCCATCTCAACAACAGCTGTGTGGGGTGGTATGTTCCTGTCATCTGTGATACAAAATGGTTAATATCTAGAGGTCTATGTCTCCAGGTCAGCTGGGGTAACAACAACAACAAAAAACCCGAATTCAGCCGGGTGGCAGTGGCTCACGCCTGTCAGCCCAGACACTCAGGAGGCTGAGATCAGAGGATTGTGTTTCAAACCCAGCAAGGGCAGGAAAGGCCATGAGCCTCTTCCCTTCAATAAACCAGCAAAAGCTATAAGTAGACAGAATCCCCGAATGTGCAGCACAAAAATAAAAGGGACAGAGAAAAAACTTTGTAGTTGTACCCCAGACTTGAACATGAGCACACACATACAAACACAAGTCTGACAAAGGAACAGGAGACAGGAGGTCCCCATTCATCTAGGGTGAGGAGCACAGCAGATGGAGTCCTGGGTAGGTCAGAGCCATGAGACACAGACTACCTTCTCAGAGTGGGATCCTTGCTTTGGCCCCTTCTGCTTGTGAATTAAAGATCCATGCACCCTAACATCTCTGAACCAGTGAACACTGAAAACATACACACAACCCCACTCCCAACTGTCTCACGCAATGGAGCCCTGAAATGATACCATCTACTAGTGCTTGCTTTTCAATTTTATTTATTTGTTTCATGGATACAGTAAATGACACACAGGAATTAATTGTCTCAGAACTGGGAGGTTTGCTTACAACCATTCAGATAAAGAAGATCAAGTTCCAGTTCTTTCCATGCTCAATTCACTCGAGATTCCTGATGGTGTGTACACAGGACACATGTACCCCCAAATAAGCTCAGAGTCTCCTGGAGTCCAGAGCTCTGGTTGGATGGAATAGCTCCAGATCAGAGGCCCTGCCTCTTTTACCCACACTAAATTTGCAGTATGCATATATCAACGAACACACTTCTGTCCTGGCTTTTATTTCTGATGCAGAGAA
Organism: Perognathus longimembris pacificus; assembly: GCF_023159225.1. Taxonomy (NCBI): domain Eukaryota; kingdom Metazoa; phylum Chordata; class Mammalia; order Rodentia; family Heteromyidae; genus Perognathus; species Perognathus longimembris. The sequence goes on along the minus strand of NW_025960807.1, from coordinate 107,752 downwards.
GGGATTGGAGGAGAGAGATGGCTGACTACACAGGCAGATGAGAGAGGTCAATGAGGCTCTCCTCGGTGGCCAGCCAAGATCCATCAGGCTCCAGGAGATAGAATCGGTAGGAGATTTGGGCCATTGCCAGGTACCCCCTAGTCCAAATCTCTGGGTGCTCCTTCCCCAGATCGAGCAATTGCAGTTTCCAGTGAGTGGGACGCTCCTTCTGGAAAAGAAGCAGATCCCGCCCATCCAGGACAGCTTTGAAGGTGTCCAGTTCTGGTGACTGTGCCAGGTCCCCTAGGGGGAGACAAGGGAAGGGCCAGGCCCCCACCATGACCTTCAGCGTCTCTCTGTGGCCCCCTGTGTAGAACTGCATGAAAAAGGAAGGGAATAGAAGCAAGTGCAGATCGTCCAGAGCAGAGCTAGCTAGAGACGCGTGGCTCAGCAGACCCTGGGTGGCAAGACACTAGAGGGAGGGTGGTATCCTCTTGCTCATCTTGCTGGATGACATGTGGATCAGGTGTGCAGGGCTCTCTGAATCCCAGCTTGGACAGGAACTTACTGCAGACTCAGGGACTCTGTTGCTGCCCTTGATCCCTGGGCCCCTTTATACACTCAAGCCCCGCCTTCATGAGTACACTTCAACCAATCAGAGTACAGATTCGGGTGGGATTATTGAGCCATACCTGTATGGGGCGTCAATCTCTGGATTAGTACAAAAATCTGCTTCCAATACAAAAGTGAAGGGATTAAGGCATGTTTCCCACCTACTCTTTGAAATGTAAATTACACTGAAGCAAAAAAACAAACAAACAAACAAAACCCAACCCTTCTTCTCCAACCCCTCCAGGCATTCCCATGCTACTCTACTGCCCTGGGGCTGAGAAGAATCACAGCCCAGCCCCAGCCTGCTGGACAATCTGTCTCTGTATTGCTTTTTTCTCCTGACTTGTTCCTTTATTCCTTCCTTATATAATTTCTTCCTTCCTTTTCTTTCCTTTTCCTGTTTTCCTTTCTGTCACCTTTCATTCCTTCCTTCCTTTCCTTACTGCTTATTCTTTGTCTTCCTTCCTTTCTTCCCGACCTGTCTGCCTGCCTCCAAGCTTGCCTTCTTTCCTTCCTTACTTCACTCCTTTCCCTGTTTCTTTCTTTCCTCCCCTTCGTCCATCTTTCATGTCTACCTTCCTTCCTTCCTTTCTCCATTTCCTCATTGCATTCTTCCTCCCTCCCTCCCTGCTTCCCCTCAACCTCCTTTGTCTCTCTCTCTTTGTTTCTTTTTCTTTCTTTGTCTTTTCTCTATTTCTTCCTTCCTGTGTTCCATCCCCTTCCTCCCTCATTCCTCCCTTCCTTTCTTCCATCCTTCTTTATTTCCTTCCTTCCTTCCTTCTTTCCTTGCTTTCTGTCTTTATTCCTTACTTTGCTACCTGGGTAGACATGAAGTAACTATATCTATATGATATAAGCGGAGCAAATGAAGTATTGCCAGCATTCTTGTGCCATTTTCCTCAAATCTCAACCATGACTGGGTGACCTATGTAAGGAACTCATCTCTAAATGAGTGAGAGATGAAGAATCAGTTCTCTTGCTCTCATGGGAGGTCCAGCCAATCAGAGTGCAGCTTCTGATGGGATTTGTGAGCTATCCTCCCACCACCCAGTACAACAAGAAGGGGTGTCACTCCCTGGTTCCTTCAAATCCTGCTTCCTGAACAAAAGTGAAAGGATTAAGGGCATGTTTTCCACCTACTCTTTGAAATGTAAATTACACTGAAGCAAAACAATTCCCACCCTTATCCTGTTACCCCTCCAAGAAGCCCCATGAGGCTCTGCTGCCCTGTGGTTGCGAAGGACCCCAGAAGATCCCCAGCCCAGTGCTAAAACATCAGCAAAGACTAGGGGACATTCCGTCTCTGTGTCTTTTTACTTTATTTCTTTGTTCCTTCCTTCCTCCCTTAGCATTTCTTTTCCTTTCTTCCTTTGTTTTCTCCCCTCTTCATTTTCTGTTTCTTCTCCTTTCCTTTTCCCTCATGTCTCCATTCTTCCCTTCCCTTTATCTAGAATATGGTCTATGTCGTTTTGAACCTGGTTATGGGGTGATGTGTTTGTGTGTTCATTTGTGCCAGTTCTGGCACAACTGGGCTTTGCCTGACTTGTTGGGCTCAATGCCAGCCAGAACTCTAGGACTAGAACCACAACTCCACTACTGGCTCTTTTGGAGTTGAATGGAGACTCAAGGCGTTCCCTGCTCCAGCTGGCTTTGAACTGGGATCCTCAGGTCTCAGACTCTCAGTGTAGCTCTAGCCATGAAAACTATTCTCATTCTTTGGTGCCGAGAAACGCTATCTCTTGGCTCATGCTTTAGAAACTTCATGGTTTTGGTTGAGGGACACACTAAATTACAGGTAATGAGGCATTCTTCCCCATGTAGAAATTTTCTTTAAAGCATGATAAAAACAAGTCCAGGTTCCAGTTCTTTACAAGGTAAATTCACTCCGAATTCCTGATGGGATTTTCACAGGACACATGTACCCTCAAATAAGCTCAGAGCCTCCTGGAGTTCCAGAGCTCAGGTTGAATGGAGTAGCTCAGGATCAGACGCCTTGCCTCTTTTACCCACACTGAATTTGAAGTAGGCGTATCTCCATAAACACACTTCCGTCCCGGCCTTCATTTCTGATGGTGAGAAGGGATTCCAGGATAGAGATAGCTGACTACACAGGCAGATCAGAAAGGTCAATGAGGCTCTCCTCCGTGGCGAGCCAAGATCCATCAGGCTCCAGGCGATAGAATTGGTACTTCCTCTTCTCAGCAAAATACTCCATAGCAATGTGGACCTTGCGGGTTGGCGTCATTTCTCTCAATGCCAGTGCCAACTCAGCCAGAACTTCGATTCTCTCAGGGTCAGTATTTCCTTGGTCGCCATCATATGGGTCTTCGTAGCTCTCCAGAGGGGCAGAATAGAGCCTCTTTTTCAAATGGCCCAACCTGGCCATGAGGATCAGGAGGTCCTGCAACCTGGCCAATGAGATGGGGTTGCACTAGAAATTGATGAAGCAGAGCTGAGCGCACTGGCTCATACTCTATCTTTCTCTGCCTTTCTTTTTCTTCCTTTCTTCCTCTGTTCCCTCTCTCCTTCCCTCTGTCCGTCCTTTCTTCCTTCCTTCCTTCCTTCCTTCCTTTTCTTCCTTCCTTCCTTCCTTCTTTTCTTCCTTTCTGTCTTCCTTCCTTCCTTTCTTCTCCTTCCTTCCCTTCATTGCTTCCTTTCTACTTTTCTTTCTTTTGATGTATCTCGGTAGAGATGAAATAAATATATCTATAAAATATACCAAGAGCAAATGAAGAATTTTCAGCATTGTCATGCCACTTTGATCAAATTTTGATTTCTAAGAAAAGTAAGCGCCGTCTCAGAAAACTAAATGCTAAAAACATCACACTGAACCATTTTTGTGTTGACTGTTTTAAAATAGGGTCTGACTTTTTGTTCTATGTTGGCTGGGCTGTGGTCCTGCTCTTCGTGCAACCTAGTGTTGCTGGGATTACAGGCTTATGCCACCAAGCCCAGCCATTAGTCAATGTGGAGTCCCATGTCTTATTGCAAATACCTTTTCTTTTTTATAAAACTTTTATTTTCAAACTGATGTACAGAAAGGTTACAGTTTTATGCGTTAGGCATTGGATACATTTCTTGTACTGTTTTTTACTTCATCCCTCATTCCCCCTACCCTCCTCCCTCTTTCCCTTTCCCCCGCATGAATTGTTCAGTTCATTTATACCAAACAGTTTTGCAAGTATTGCTTTTGTAATTGTTTGTCATTTTTTATCCTGTGACTCTTAATTTTGGTATTCCCTTTCAATTTCCTACTTCTAATACCAGTATACACAGTTTTCAATGGACTCAGATAAGATACAGAGATAGTGTAGGTAAAACCACAGGAAGCAGATACAAGAAGATCATCAATAATTAAAGCTACAGTTACATAAAGCACGTTGAATGTAGTTACAACAGTAACTACTATGGAAACTACTCGTTTCATAACATGGAGTTCATTTTACTTAGCATCATCTTATGTGTTCATAAGGGTATAGCTATTGGGATCCTGTGATCCTCTACTGTGGCTTGCCTAAACCTGTGCTAATTATTCCCTAGGAGGGAGACCATAGAGTCCATGTTTCTTTGGGTCTGGCTCGCTTCAGTTAGTATAACTTTTTCCAAGTCCTTCCATTTCCTTACAAAAGGGGCAATGTCATTCTTTCTGATAGAGGCATAAAATTCCACTGTGTAAATGTACCACGTTTTCCTAATCCATTCGTCTACTTAGGGGCATCTGAGTTGGTTCCAGGTTCTAGCTATGACAAATTGTGCTGCGATGAACATTGTTGTGCTGTTGGCTTTAGTGTGATTTTGTTTGTCGTCTTTTGGATAGATACCCAAAAGTGGGGCTGCTGGATCATAGGGGGGTTCTATGCATAGCCTTCTGAGGAATCTCCATACCGTTTTCCAGAGTGGCTGAACCAGTTTACATTCGCATCAACAATGAAGTAGGGATCCCTTTTGACCACATCCCTTCCAACAATTGTTATTGTTAGTTTTCTTGATATAGGACATTCTTACTGGGATGAGATGGAATCCCAATGTTGTTTTGATTTGCATTTCTTTTATGGGCAGTGATGTAGAGCACTTTTTCATATGTCTCTTGGCCATTCTCATTTCCTCAAAAGAGAAGTCTCTTTGTAAGTCGTTAACCCACTTGATGAGGGGATTATTGGTTCTTTGTGGTTTTGTTTTGGAGGAATGTATTTTTTTTAGTTCTGCATATATTTTAGATATGGGGCCTTTGTCCATTGTACGGCCGGTAAAGATCTTTTCCCAATCTTTGGGCTTTCTGTTTATTTTGCAAAATATGTCCTTTGCCTTGCAGAAGCTCTGCAGTTTGATGTATTCACATTTGTCCAACCTTTCTTTGATTTGTAGCCTTTCTGGGTCTTTGTTAAGGAAGTTCTGTCCCTGGTAGTAAAGGAAATGCAAATAAAAACAACCCTGAGATACCACCTCACTCCAGTTAGAATGGCTTATACTTTGAACTCAGGCAACAACAAATGCTGGAGGGAATGTGGGGAAAGTGGAACCCTTCTCCATTGTTGGTGGGAGTGAAAATTAGTACAACCACTTTGGAGAACAGTATGAAGGGTCCTCAAAAAGCTCAACATGGACCTACCCTGTGACCCAGCCATACCACTCCTAGGCATCTATCCTGAAGAACATGTCTCAGGATATCAAAAAGACATTTGCACTTCCATGTTTATCGCTGAACAATGCATAATAGCCAGATTATGGACAAAACCCAGATGACCCTCCATAGAGGAAAATGGATCCAAAAAATGTGGTACCTATACACATAGCGATTAGAAACGATGAAATACTGGTTTTCCCAGCAAAATAGTCAGAACTTGAACAAGTAATGTTGAGCGAGACAAGCCTAAAACACAAAAAACAAAGGGGCATGATCTCCTTGATCTATGACTGTTAAGGCGAAGGGAGGTGGGGTCAATAGAGACCAGGTCTGCGAAACAAAAAACTTCTTGTCAAAGGGTATTTCCAACAGGTTTGAGTCAGCGGACTTACATTACATAACTAAAACCAAACAACTACTCAACATATAAAGGTCAACAATAGACCTCTCAGTGGATCACAATAGCTCAAAAGCTATGTATGTATGGCCATATAAGACATGGATAAGCAAACTCTATTGTTGACGTTATATTTAAAGTTCTAGGTGAATTTCCTTTGGCGTATTCCATGTGGCTACATATGTTTTTGGTACACTGTGTATTGTATATATGTCTACATGAACTAGGGAAGGGAAAGAAAAACAAAGTTTTAAGATATCACAAGAAATGTACACACTGCCCTATTATGTAAATGTACCCATTTTGCACAACCCCTTGTCAACAAAATTTTATTCTTAAATAAATTTTTCAAAAAAAAAGGACGATCAACAAGCCTATACAGATGCAAACTCATGAGAGTCTTTATTGCAAGCTCAAGCCTGCACTCCCAACTGTCACCAACACAGCAGATCTGGATTGAGAGCCCCGACCCTCAGATAGGCAGGGTTTTTATTGTGATTGCAACAGGGGCAGGGTATTTCCAACTTAGCAGATACTTGATTGGATAGCATTTAGCAAGCAAGTCTTGTCCTATTTCTCATGGCTATCTAAACTTTCATTTATCTATTTTGGCTTTCATATTGGAACTGGCCTTCATATCAGGAATTGACAACAGGTGATCACGTAGCACTGATGCAGGGGGTTAGTGCAAGGGGTAGAGCAAGTCACAAATGGGTTAAGCAAGCCATTTACAGAAACAGAATATTGCCTTCAGGCTGACCTATTACCAACTTTATTTTAACAATTGTGTCCATGTTTTCCTATTACCACTAAGCAAGCTTGAGCAGGCTAACACAATCCAGTACTCAATCATACGTAAACCAACCCAACAGTTACCATGGTATTTCTATTACTATTATGATTATTTCTATAGTCTATGACTATGATCATTTTTACTGTCCATTTCCATGGTTGCTACCCAGGCATAGAAGTGAACAATTGCTTCCTACGTGTTTAAAAGTCAAACTATAAGAAACTAGTCTCACGTGTGGAGGTGAAGCCCTCTATCATGGAGTCATCACCAGAGTTTAGAAGCTGTCATAATGTTAACACTAAAACTTATATTTAGTTACTCCAGTTTTCAGGTCAGCCCTAACCATACCAAAGAAAGGAATGAAGACAGGAGTCAAGGAAAGAATCAAGAAAGGGCAGAAAGAAGAATGGATGGAAAACAGGAAGAAAGAAATAGAGAAATGAGAAAGAAAGAAAAATAGAGAAAGTTCGAGAGAAACAAAGAGTATGGGAGGAGGCAGGGAGGGAGGGAGGAAGAAATCAAGGTGGGAATGGAGAAAGGAAGGAAGGCAGACAAGACAGAAGTAAGAATGGGAGGAAAGAAAGAACCTAGGAAGGGAATGAAGTAAGGAAGGAAAGAAGGGAAGCTTGAAGGATGGCAGACAGGTAGGGAAGAAAGGAAGGAAAACAAAGGAATAACCACTAACAAAAGGAAGGAAGGAATAAAAGTCGGCATGAAGGAAGAAAGGTAAGGAAAGAAAAGGATGAAACGATGGAAGAAAGGAATGAAGAAGCAAGACGAGACAGAAGTGTGTTCTTCGAGATATGCATACTGTAAATTCATCTATTGCATTCAATTGTAGCTCTGAAACCCCAGGAGATCCAGAGCTCTTTTGGGGGGTCCATGTGTCCTGTGCACACACCATCAAGAATCTGGAGTGAATTGAGCCTGGAAAGAACTGGGACATGACCTCGTTTTTCTGAATGGTTGCAACAAAACTGCTAGGTTGTGCACTAATAGATTACTAATTGTAATTACTGTATGCATCAAACGAAAATAAAAGAGGAAAAGTGAACATGAGTAGAAAGTATCATATCAGGGTACCATAGCGGGAGATAGTGGGACGTGGGCTTGTGTGTAGGTTTTCAATGTTCATTCGTTCAGAGATGTTAGTGTGCAAGGATTTCACGGGTGAGCCATTGGAACCTGGCTGTGTATGAATCAGGATGACAGCTGCATCCCAACATCATGGAAATGTCAACAAATACACATTTTATTTATGTCTTGATATACTTGCCTTAATAGAAAAGAAATAATCACGAGTTTGTCGAAGGCTATCAGAAGGTACAGAATAACTTTATTCTGTGCAGTCCCAGTATAGAAAAAAACTATACGATGTACTCAAACTGATAAAACTAACTTTGTCTACACACCTGCAAATGAGATGTGAGGACCGGGATTCAAAGGTAGCCCAGGCAGGAAAGTCCATGAGACTCGTGTCTCTAGTGGAGATAAGAGCTTGCCTGACCTCCAGCTGCCTTTCTCCTGAGCTTAGTTCTGCAGGAAGTCCCTCCATCACTCTGGGCACTATGGCTGAGGAGCAGAAAGAGTTCTGTTGCTCTCATGGGATGTCTCTGGCACTTGATTTTGAAATTCTGCACCCACCCACCCCCCACCCTGCCCCAGCTTTTCTACAACTTTCGAGCTATCCACGTTTGGCCTTGGTTATGAGTTTTGGCTGTTTGAAGTTTTCTGAGACATCAAAATTTGATCAAAGTGGCACGAGAATGCTGAAAAATATTCATTCGCCCTTCAGATATCTTACAGGTATATTGAATTCACGTCTACCGAGGTACACCAAAAGAAAGAAGTAGAAAGCAGCAATGGAATGATGGAATGATGGAAGGAAGGAAAGAAACAAGGAAGGAAGGAAACAAGGAAACAAGGAAGGAAGGAAGGAAGGAAGGAAGGAAGGAACGAAGGAAGGAACGAAGGAACGAAGGAACGAAGGAAGGAAAGAAACAAGGAAGTAAGGAAACAAGGAAGGAAGGAAGGAAAGATGGAAGGAAAGAGGAAAGAGGGAAAGAGGGAGGGAATGGAGGAAGGAAGGAAGAAAAGAGAAAGAAACTCAGAAAAAGAAAGAGTACGAACAGGGCAAAGAGACAAAGGAGGATAGGAAGAGGCAGGGAGTGAGGGACGAAGAGTGCCAGGAGGGAACGGGGAAAGTAAGGAAGGCTGACAAGAAAGAAGGAAGAATGGGAGGAAAGAATGAAACAAGCAGGGAAAGGAGGGAAGTAAGGAAGGAAGCAGGAAAGCTTGGAGGCTCGCAGACAAGTCAGGAAGAAAGAAAGGAAAACAATGAAAAAATAGTAAGAAAAGGCAGGAAAGAATGACTGAAGGATGAAACGAAGGAAGAAACAAAAGGAAAGAAAAGAAAGGAAAAAAGATAGAAGGCAGAAATGAAGGAACAAGGCAGGAGAAAAAGAACACACCAAGATAGAATGTTCCGTAGGCTGTGTGGATGCTATAGGGCTGGGCTGGGGCTGGGCTGCGATTCTTCCAGCCCCAGGGCAGTAGAGTAGCATGGGTATGTCTGGAAGGGTTAAAGAAGAAGGGTAGGAATCCAAGCCCTCCTGCTCCCGTTGGCCATGAGAGGAAAGGACAAGTCCAGCTGGGCTCGAGGAAACTGCAGATTCTGTCTGACTCATTCTCTGAACTCCAGAAACTTCTGCACATGCTGAGGCTGGATTCTGTCCAGGAACTGATGGTGTGGGAACTCCAGAGTCATGCCTGGAGGGCCTCAGGCCTGAGGACCTCAGCGACCTGTTGGGGTTCCTGGCCCGCACCCTGGAGACCCTGGCCCTGGACCTCTGTGACCTGACTGATGCCCAGCTCTCTGCCTCCCTACCGCGCTCCACGTCATCAGTTTCTATGGCAACCATATCTCCTTGGCCGCCCTGCAGGAGCTCCAGAGCCTCTCAGCCAGAATGGGCCACATGAAAAGGGGGTTCTATCCTGCCCCTCTGGAGAGCTACGAAATCCCAGACTATGGCGACCCAGGGGATACTGACCCTGAGAGAATCCAAGAAGTTGTGGCTGAGTTGGCCCTGTCATTGAGAGAAATGACGCCAACCCACAAGGTCCACATTGCTATGGAGTATTTTGCTGAGAAGAGGAAGTACCGATTCTATCGCCTGGAGCCTTAGGGATCTTGGCTGGCCACGGAGGAGAGCCTCATTAGCCATTATGATCTGCCTGTGTAGTCAGCCATCTCTCGCCTGGAGTCCCTTCTCAGCATCAAAAATGAAAGCCGTGACAGAAGTGTGTTCTTTGAGATACGCCTACTGCAAATTCAGTGTGGGTAAGAAAGGCAGGGCCTCTGATCCTGAGCTACTCCATTCAACCAGAACTCTGGAACCCCAGGAGACTCTGAGCTTATTTGGGGGTACATGTGTCCTGTGCACACACCATCAGGAATCTCGAGTGAATTGAGCATGGAAAGAACTGGAACTTGACCTTCTTTATCTGAATGGTTGCAAGCAAACCTCAAGGTTGTGAGAGAGTCGATTCCTGTGTGTCATGTACTGTATTCATGAAACAAATAAATAAAATGGAAAAGTAACCACGAGTAGATGGTATCATTTCAGGGCACCATTGCGTTAGAGAGTTGGGAGTGGGGTTGTGTGTAGGTTTTCAATGTTCATTGGTTCAGAGATGTTAGGGTGCATGGGTCTTTAATTCAAAACTTGTTTTTCTGGCTGGGAATGTGGCCTAGTGGCAAGAATGCTTGCCTCATATACATGAAGCCCTGGGTTCGATTCCCCACTACCACATATATAGAAAACGGCCAGAGGTGGCGCTGTGGCTCAAGTGACAGAGTGCTAGCCTTGAGCAGAAATAAGCAAGGGACAGTGCTCATGACCTGAGTTCAAGGCCTAGGACTGGCAAATAGCAAAAAAAAAAAAAAAAAACAACAACACTTGTTTTTCTTCTCTGGCGGTCAATATTATGGGTGTTTATGGTTTCTCTGTGAACTCTCTGTCGCAGGGCATTTTATGGCCTTTACTGGGAAACGAGGGGGTGGGGGTTGGGCTTACAGTAAGGTCAGTCAGGTACAGAATGGGATCATAGTTCAATATGGAGTTACTCTGGTCCTTCACTGTGGCTCTACAGCCTTTCCATAGAGATGTGCACTCATCTCCAGCCTCCTTGCATATTATGCAAATCTTTGCAATAAATATCTGTTCCCGGTTATCATGGTACTTTTGGATTTCCTGATAAAACCCTGACTGGTGGTTCACCCTAATTAAGCTGGGCCAAATTTAAGGTGGAGCAAATTTTAGACTATCATGCTAAAAAGGAAAAATCATGATGAAACCCTGATTCAAGTTGAAAGGGATGGGAAAGGAGTTATGGAAAGGAAAAACATTGTGAAAGTGCATCTAGAAAATAAAACCAAGGCAGAAGCAGGGTTCTCGGTGCAGATTTGAGAGAGAGAGATTATGGACCAAGCAGGTCCTATCATATTGCAGAACAAATTTCCCCAGAACACCCAACACTACCTTCAGCTTCATTTTTGTCCCCAGGACCAGAGATAAAGGAGGTTGAATGATCTCAGGAAGGTCCCCAACACAACACTAAATGCCAAAATTTCCCAGTTGAGTCCTAATGACCTGAGAAAGGATCTCTGCTCCTTGTATTTTCTATATGTATCAAGTGTAGTCCAGTCGATTTAACAGATGGCTTTTTGGTGCCCCAAATCTATGTTGCTGAGGAGGGATAAGGTACAGAGGGGTGTGGCACAGTTGCTTCTGGTTCAGGGCTTTGTCACATGAATCAGGCTCATAAGGAAGGCAATCTCAAAACACGCAGCTGACCAGAGACAGCCAAAGGTGGGGTCTTGGGAGGGAGGGGAATCATGCCATACTAAATTAAAAAAATACTGGGCACGAGTAGCTCACAGTTGTCTTACTAGCTACTCAGAAGCTAACATCAAAGATCAAGTTCAAAACCAGCACAGGCAGAAATGTTCTACTCAAAAAAGCTGGAAGTGGTGCTATTGCTCAAGTGGTACAGACCTAGGCTTCACCAAGAGAAGCTCAGGGACATCACTCAGGCCCAGAGTGCCAGCCTCAGAACTGGCACACACACACACATACAGCCCTAGAAAAGGCTGCAATTCACTTTGTCATCTTGTGAGTGCAAGGTGCCTTGATCCATGACACCACTTCCATCTATCTCCCCCATCACTCCCAACCTACCCTCTCATGTGTGCTTGTTTCATTTCCACATTTAGGCATTGAATATTAGGAATGCATTTGGCCACCTTCCCTCTGTCCATTCATTTACCCTGATTACCCTTGACCTCTTTCCTCTCTGCCACACCACAAGTCCTGGTATTCTGTGTGTGTGTGTGTGTGTGTGTGTGTGTGTGTCTGTGTTTGTGTGTGTGTGTGAATTGTGTGTGTGTGTGTGTGCTTGTCCTGGCGCTGGAACACAAGGCCTGTGCCTTATCATTAAGCAATAATGCTTAAGGCTAGTGTTCTAACATTGACACACAGCTCCACTTCCAGAATTTTGGTGGGGGTTTATTGGAAATGGATTCTCAGAGACTTTTCCTGCTGGGGCTGGCTTTGATCCATGGTCCTCAAATCTCAGTTGGCCACCTGATCATCAAGGACTTGATGAGTGACAGTGTGCCAAAGGCTGATATACTCTGTTTTTCTTCAAATATCTCTAAACCTCAGAAAACTGGAATAAAGTGCTTAGAAAAAGGAAAGTACAAAAATACATGAAATGAAATTCAAATTGACCTGTCGCTAGCTACAACTTCTGACTTTTCCATTACTAGAAAAATGAGTAAAAGCAGCTTATTTATTGAAATGATTTCAACTATGTAAATTAGTATCTAATGACAAAAGAGACCCGCTTGGAAAGATATGCAAGTTTCTTCTTAGGAGGGCTTAATTTGCCCAGAGCATTTTCTGTCCCTAAAGCCATGCACAAAATTTATATCAGGCCTTATCAAAATGATGTAGCACTTGGGGACAAAGATGCAGCCCAGAAGCCCTGCACTGGAGGCCAAGATGGAGAAGACCTCCACAGCCACCATGACCTTGCCCTTGGCACTGTGGTAGACAGGCAGGAAGGTGAGCCACACACTGCAGAACACCAGCATGCTGAAGGTCAGGAACTTGGCTTCATTGAAGGTGTCAGGTAGATTTCTGGCCAGGAAAGCCACAGTGAAACTGGCCAGGGCGAGGGAGCCCAGGTATCCCAAGACAGAGTAGAAGGCCGTGAGGGAGCCCTTGTTACACAGGATGATGAGGTGCCCATGTTCAGAGTGTGTGTCTGTGTCAATAAAAGGAGGAGAGGTTCCCAGCCAGATCCCACAGAGAGTCACCTGGATCAGGGTGCAGATGGGAATGATGAAGTTAGGAGCCCCTGACACCAGCAGCCACCTCATCCTTCTCCCTGGAGAAGTGACCTTGAAGGCCAGAACCACAGTTACAGTTTTGGCCAAAACGGCAGAAACAGCGACAGTGAATACAACTCCAAATGTGGTTTGTTGTAGAATGCAGGTGACTGTGTTGGGACGACCAATAAAGAGCAAGGAACAGAGGAAACAGAAGATGAGGGAGAGGAGCAGGATGTAGCTGAGAGCCTGGTTATTCGCCTTGACAATGGGGGTGTTGTGATGTTTCACAAAGACCCCAAGAACAGCTGCTGTGAGTGTCGATAAACCAAGAGCCACGCAGGCCAAGGCCATGCCCAAGGGCTCCCCATAAGCCAGGAAGCTTGCAGCTCTTAGGAGGCACTGGTTTCTCTGTGTGCTTGCATACTGGTGATCTGGACACTTCACACACTGCTCCATGTCTGGTGAGCAAGACAAAAGGCCATTAATTCCTTTCAAGTGCTTAAAATGAAATTAGGATACCCCTACCTAGAAAAATAATCTGACATATTGATAATTACTAGCATCAAATTCATATGACCAAGTATTACTAGACGTATTTTGTATTATTTTTATAATTTCATTATGTTCCTACACTTGGGTCTAAATTCTAGTTGGAACTATTACTTTGCAATGAAAATAATTCCTTTTCTTCTCTACCATTCCTAATACCCTAACCATAATTTTAGAGATCTCTTCATTCTTCCATAATATTTTTCAGCCATTTTGGACACAACTCAATATCCTTATTTAAAATGAAGACAAAAAGATGTTGAATTTTTTTTGTCTCTGTTCATATAGATAGGAGCATTGTGGTCCTTCCTTGTAATTGTGATATTTGCTTTTCCTACTCACCTGTAAAGCACTAGAGAACAGAGATTATAATTATTCTTTGAAGCTATACAGTCAGGCCATGCAGAAGAGTTGAACCAAACAAGAGCATTTTCTCTGCTTTGATAACAGTTCTGGACAACTAGGAAATAAAGATCTGTGTTTATGGTATAATGTAAAAAAATTTGCAAAATAAAATTTGCAAAAAATATTTGCAAAATATGGAGACATTATTCACAGGATTTTGTATTCTATATGATAGAAAATATGCAAACATTACTCAGTATTTAAATAAACATACATACATTTTACTAGAAAAAGTTAATCCTATATACAATTCAGAGATCATGATTTTTTCTTTTCAAGAAGCAGTATCATGCCTTGTTGTAATTAAACTACTAAGTGAATGAAGGAAGACTTTGACTGCAATTCTAATACATAAGATTCGTAGTCCTTTTCATGGTTTGTGGGGCACTAGGAGAGAACCTGTATTTCTCCCTCTGCTGTGAACTTACCTGTTCCATTAGCCATCTCATTCTCTGTGCAAGGGGTACAATCAAAGCAACAGGCAGCCTTTCCCTCCTGAAGGGATTTCCTGAATCCAGGACCACAACTCTCACTGCAGACAGAGAGAACAGGCTGAGGAACATAAGATATGTGTCAGAATCTGTTTAGGCTTTTCCTAATATTCCCAAGGTTTCCTTATTTGAACGACTAATTCACTGACAGAATTTATGTGTATTGATATACTACAATAAGGAATCAAAGTCGTTTAAATTCCATACTATAACATACCAATACACAATAATTGAATGATTCTATGGATTCCACATCCTGTCACCACAAAAGCTTTATGTGCTACCTCATTCAATGATTCCTCTCATGAAAGAGATCTAAGTAGCAGCTCAACTAATCATTAAATAAAATCACCAGAAAAGGGAACAAAATAAGCCTTTCAAGTACATAAAGCAATTTCTTTGGTACTTCATTGGTTTTAGAACCCTACTAAGAAACATGTAATTTGTATATTATGACAATATTCAAAATTCACATTTAGAAACAAAGTGAGTTTTTCTTGGAGGGTGCTGATCATAGAGCTTGAACTCAGTGTCCCAGAAATGTCCTTGAGCTATTTTGTTTTCAAGATAAATGATTGGCTGCTTGATCTACAGCTCTGGCTTAGTTTTGAGGTATTGTAATGACATAGATTCTCACAGATTTTTTTTTGGCCTCGTGGGGCTGGAAAATGAGCTGTAATCTGAGATCTGAGGATGTCAACCTTCCAAGTAGAGAGGATTAGAAGCATCAGCCAGCACCCAGGACCTCTTTTGTGGTGCTTAAATGAAGATAAGAGTCTCACAGGTATTCCTGCTGACCCTGAATTCAAACCATGACATTCAGAACTGAATAGCTTCTATTACAGGAGTCAGTGCTGGCATTCAATCACGTATACATTTGACTTGCTTATATGCTCTTAAAATAATTACAATTAAATAACACTCACCTCTGTAGTTTCTATGGCCCACTCTACCAAATCTTCAGATAAAGATAGTTGATGATCATGTAGAGCAAATGGAGAAAACTGTCCTATTTTCACCTTAAGATCAAGACCTTGTGGAATATTCCAAGTGTTCACAATGTCATACTCTGCCTCCAATTTTCTTTTGTTTTCTAAAATCACCTGGTCTCCAGCAGGATTCTGAAATTGGGTGTTCTTTAGAAAAGGGTGCAGCTGCAAGAGACACATTATCGTAAATTGAACTATATCCCAGTGTTTAGAAATAAAAGCTGAATTACGAATAGCTCCTCAGAGGGTTGGGACACTAGATTCAGACCCGCTGCATCAGTGACGAGCGTGAGCCCACGGTTGAGCTTTCAATAAAGGCTCTTACGTGATTACAAAAAAAAGAAAAAAAGAAAAGAAATAGAAAAGCTCTTGAGTGTCTTTCATCTCTGATTCAGAATTCAAGAAAAGCACAGACACTTGACAAAGCACTCCAGAAGAAAATCTTTGGAGAAATAAGAATAATTTTCCTGAAAGCTGGTCACACAGCAAAGTGCTAGAAGGCCTCTTTTCAAGAGAATATTATTTCTTTTACATAAGCATAAATGCAGCAATTCTCTGGTGGCTAGAGTTTTCCACAACAACTAATTCTATAGGTGTCAACAATTATAGCTAGAGCTTGTTCAAGTGTTAATACCTAAAGCAGAATGAATCTAGATTACTTATGAAAAATAGAAATACTTGTGCTCAGCAGGTTATCTGCAGAAACTCATAGGGAAAAGGTGATTATACTATTTCACAACATTACCCATGTGCATGTGGAAGTTATTAGTTACTAGAAGAAAGAATAGAAGCATGGAATTGATTTCTTTCTTGGTAATGGCCTGTTCTCTCTAAGAGCACAGGCGCATACTGCTAGAAAACCTCACAGACATTTATAGAAATTTAATGTCTTTAGTTTGGGGAACACAACTAAAATATTTAATTTCATGTGGTAACAAAGTCCTCTAGGAATTGACTGGGCTAATTGTGCATGCCATTTGAAATAGAAGACCTTACCTGTGCAGGGGAAGGCACTGTCTCTTTCCTGTTTTCTATTGTCTGTACTTCTGTTTGATGTAGTAGCATCCCATGGAGAGCCTGGGCCACAGCATACACAGCATTGTATATATTGTAACTTTCTCCAGACATAGTTATGTCAAAAATGGGCCCAGGCAACCAATCCAAGGAGGCATCACAAGGACAGTTCTGCCATGTGACACAGTCAGACTCAGAAACTGAGCAATTGAAAGAGAGAAACCACAGCCGAGCAAGGAAAAAGTCTTCTGGGTATTTGGAAGGGTTCACTGTCTTGACAAAATCTGTGAATCCAGAAACATCTGGGTGATGGTGTGAAAAAGCAAGATGGACATGGAATGAACCTCGCGTTAAAGATCTCCTCCTCATGGGGGACTCCCACTGTGAGTTCAGGATACAAACTTTACCTTTTATTAAATACTGCTCAATAAACTCCATGAAATCTAGTGTGTCTTCCTTACCACCGTATATGATGAGGACATTTGCTGAAGATTTGTTAATCTGGTTATACAGTGCTATGCTTTCTAATGATAGGCCATATTTTGGGAGTGCTAGCTCGAAGGCCACACAAACCCTGTTCTTGTCCATCTCTCCTTTCAGTAGAGGAAGAAACCACAAGCTATTCTCATCTAGAAAGGTTAACAGTCCCACCCAGTTCCATCCGAAGTAAACCAGTAAGGAGACCATGGCAGTGGCTATGGACGTTTCCTTGGAGGCCATCTGATAGAGACCAGGGAACTTCCTGTGGTCATTCAGGGCCTGATCAAAAGGCCCAATGGCGAGCTAAAGGGAATGAAAATTGGATGCTCCATGAATGAGAAGATTTCTATCCATCGCAATACCAGCTATGATGTATATTAAATAATCTGTCAAGTATATCAGTTTGATAATAAAAATTTGAAAAAAAGAATTATTTCAACTGTAAAATAAATAAATAAATAACCTGTCAAACTATGTGAAAGGATTATCTTTTACTTACTGAAATAAAATTTAAAATTGTGATATGTGTACAACATGTCATTTTGTTATTAAATGTCTATCTTTGTAACTACTTCCAATAAATCCTCTTTTCTATTACAATCCCACCCATATATTCCTAGCTCCATTTTCCCATATGTATCTTGAATAGTACGTTGCATTTTCCCACCCGTTTATTTCCTATTCATTTGTTCCTTTGCACATTTCCTTAACACCCGCACCCTTCAGGGAATATATGCCAAATTTTTCTGGTGTTCATTTGCATATTGTTTGTTATTTGATTAGAGAGATTGGAGTATGGAATTTCACATTTATGTTTAACCTACTTTATAAGTTAATCATATATATTTATAAAATATATAAATGATATGTGTTCTATCCTTATATCATATTTCATATTCATATGTTAGATTTAATACTTATATATGAGAAAAAAATTGGCTCGTTTGTGTTCCAGAGCCTGTCTTACTCGTTTCAACACAGTGTCTTTCACTTTCTAGTGGGAAGTTGTGTGTGTGTGTGTGTCTGTGTGTGTGTGTGTGTGTGTGTTTGTGTTTGTATGAATGCACCGGGATATTTACTGTCAGACCCCATGCACTTTCTTGGATTTTTCCTCCAGACTTGAACCACACGTTACTTTCTGGTTTTTGCAGGTAATTAGATATATGTTTCATAAGTAGCTAGGTTTACAAGTGTGAGACACCAACACCCAGCTCAGCATAAATTTACACTTTAAAGTCATTTTCCATTTCCTGAATTTAAAAAAGTGATAATCTTTAAAACTCCAAATAGTGCCTTTTTATGCTTTAAATTTTTAATCCTTTTCCAAACTATGGGAGCATAGATAGCCATATTCCTGAATACTTATTCTGTGATATCACAAAATGTGATAGAATCATGAATGCAGTCACTAATTCTCATTCTCTTCTGAACACCTGAAATGGCACCAAATTAGACACTCCTCCCAATCTCACCTGTGGAAACCTGTAGAGGTCCAGCAATGGGCCTATCTGGGCAGATGATACTCCTGATGGTCCTGTAAGTGCTCCTATAGGCTTGCTGCCACCTATACATGAGTAGTTAGGAACCGTGTTGTTCCCAAAAAAGCAAATGAAGGGATTTTTGAATACTGCTGGCAATCCATCTTGAACATTACAGATATCAAATCCCAGAGTCAAGTTATGTAAAAGAGCAGGAGTTTTGTTGATCTCTTCCATAGCAAAAGTCAAGGCCAAAACAAACTGATAGTTCTTGAAGGTAAGCCTGTGTAATTAGCATAGAAATTTCAGAGTAGTTGAAACAATATTTTGATGGACTGAATCCTTGCTTTTCTGCTAAAGAATATGTTAAAACATTACCCATAATGGAGATGGAATGTGTATATAGTGTCTAATGCTTGCATATAAGAACACATAAGGATATGCAGGTAACTTGTACTGAATGAGATTCAGAAAGTTACTTATGCCAAGAATAAGTGTTTATTTGTTCTCTGCTTCTTCATGCACCACAGTGAAAAACCTCTTGCACACTACAGATGGAATAGGCTATTGTGAGAAACCAAATATTCATTTTTGCTCAGCAGTCCAAATGTTTTTTATTAATTTAGTGATTTACTTTTCATTTTTATTGTAGAGATGATATAAAGAGGGATTACAGTTACATAGTTCACGTAATGAATAAAGAGTACATTCTTTTTTGAACCATGTCTCCCCTTCTGTCATTTTCTCTGGCATTTTCCTTCTGTGCCTACCCACAAGATATACACTTCATTTTCCATCTACTGTCTAGTGGGCACCACTATTGTACTTTTTCACCTTTCTTCAACCTATTAGGTACACTGCATTATCCACTCAAATACAAACAGGACAAAAGGAAAAGAAAACAAAAACAGCAACAATGGCAACAGAAAATGTCTCCTTTCCTTGGAGTTCATTTCATAGAGTATTATTTTCTAGGACCATCTGCACATAGCTATTAAGGATTTGTCAACCACTCCTATGCCTATACTCTTTTGGCCTCAGTGTGTGAATGCTTAGAGTCCTATATCATTAACAGATACACCAAATATTCTGCTATGTATTTCTTGGAGTAACCACCCCCAACCGTGGCAGGGCCAGGCCAACTAATAAATCCTCAGTTAAAGAGCATTTTTAAGAACCAAAGTGGCATTTAAGATTCCATAGTAAGCTCTGCTCACAGACCCAAAGTATTGAACAGCTTCCTGTGACAATAACCAGGACAAAAGGCCTCACATATCAGATCAAGGAATTTTATTTTCTCTTATCTAACAAAACAAAAGGGATGCATCCAACTCTGAGGGCCTAATCTTGTAGAGAGAAGCCTCCAACATGGGGGATGAGGAGAGAATTGTAAGCAAGCTTTATATTGAAATACCAGTTGTAATGCCACCATGGTAAAATGCAATGTTTACTACTCTCTTCCTAATATAGTTAGATTGAGAAACTGGAAAGCAAAAATACAGGGCAATAAAAATGACCAAAGTAACTTTCTATCTGACATTTCTGTGAGCATAAATGTGTGTGGGTAAGCACATACATTCTTATGAAATTAAAACCATGTTGTTTTCAGAAGGAAACAATAGAGGAAGGATGGAAATCCAAATGATAGGATAAAGTGATTAAAAAGAAGTTTGTATATGTGAAATTTCATAGTGGAAGCCTATCATGTTAGTTATGTCATCTCAGGATGAGAAAATAGTGACCTTGAAGAAAATCTAATTGAACGTACACATATGGAGGATATGTTGATAAAGTTTTGTGAAAAGTTGACATCAGTATTACAAAAACGAATAATACCATTTGGGGGGTTCAGTTCTTCTGATAAAAGGGATTGGAGGCTGGAGGGGAGAAAAAAGAGAGCATTCATCTAGTGTGCATCTAGAGTTCCCTTACTGATTTAAAATCCTGAGAACAAAACAGTGCATGGAAATAAGATGAGGTGTTACTTACGGCTTGTCTTCATACTTGTGAGCATCGCTGTTACTGAGATCTGTTCCCAAAGTGTAGAGAGGGAAAAACGCAACAATCCTCACATCTCCATCCATGTGTGCCTGCTCTTTCATGGTGGAAAAGCAGCTAGTGCTGGCCAATGAATTGACAGGGAGGGGAATCTGGAGAAAAACGAGTATGAAAATCAATGGGCACATCCCTAACGCATCTGCAAGCTGAAATTCTGGCTGGAAGCGAGACCCACAGTGTCTGGTATGTATAGACATATATCTTTATACAGGTGCACATGTGTCTTTTTATTGATTGAGAGATACACTGTTGTCCATCTTTCCTTGTAGCCTCTTCTGAATCCCCAGGGACAATGCGGAAAACCCCTCTGTGAGGCTCTGCATCTGAGGCCTTGCATCCAGGAGAAAAATATTATTTGGAAAATGTGTTTGCCATTCTCCTTCTTCGTCACAGGTGTGATTTCTCTCAGATCACAGATAGTGAGGCCCCGGGGATGAAGTTATTTTTGATATATATGGTTTCACATCTGTGTCCAGAAACTTTTTGCATGAAAGTCATTTGGGATGATGCAACTGGATTGCATCAAAGGCTGCAAGGAAATGGCCAGAACACAATCTATATCAGCGAAGTATCAAACAAATACTTATTGCATTGTATCCACAGGGTCTGTTCACACACCCAGTGTCCATTACAGCCACCAGATATTAGTAGTGGATTCAAGCAGGTTTCAATAAGAATTCTACGTGCACAGCCTGCCACAAACGAACCCATTTACTAACGCCCAAGTAAGCAACGAAGCCTCCAAAACCAGCAATTTCACTTCAAAAATTCAAGGTCCATGCCAAAATTAAGTTGTACATTTCCATTCTGCAGTTTTATCCTTGAACAGGTCATGTGTACTGAACTTTCTAACATAGATCAAGTTATTCCCCTGATATACTTGTCTAAAAACCTGTAGTGAATGATGAAATTCCTCTTTATCATAGGATTAAAATCTGTTGACCCAAATTCCATGCAGATGTTATTGACCCTGGAGAAGACAGCTACCTCAGGGCACTGAACATACTCTGCATGCCTGCAGTGTTAGGTGTGTATTATGGTACACTTGTCTATTGACATTCAGTGACTATCACAAAATACTTATCGCAGTATTCAGGAAGGACTTGGCAGTATAAGAAATTTAAAAATGAAGGTGGAGGGGATGGCTATGCCTTTAAGACCTGGGGTGTCTGGCTGCTAGCCAACTCCCATCTCTTCCCGGGTTCTACTGGAAGAAATGCCAAACCAGCCCCACCCTCTCATCTGCAAGCACATGTCTCCTAATGGCACCAGAAACCCCAGAGGCCCGGTCCTTGTGGGGCTGTGGTCTCCACCCATAGAGGAAGTCCCATGACATCACTGTGATGGAAAGTTCATTAGCCAATCATTAATACCCAGTTAGTCCCTCCTCTTCCTGCAGCCATTACTGTTATATAAACTCCTCCCTTGAATAAAACCCTTTGGAAGCCAGCAATCCATCGGGCGGCTCCCCCAGAATCTCCGTGTTAAGTGTCTTCTCTTAAATGTAATGGAGGTTGGGGATGCGTGGGGATTTTGGCAGCCCTTTCCCAGCTCAGCTTAGCATGAGTGGGACCCACATGCTCTGCCCTCCTTTATTGCCGGGGAACTTGAACATTTCCTCACATGTTTCTTTGCAAATTTTATTTCTTCTGTTGTGAAGTAGGGATAGCTTGATTTCTTCTTTGCCAATGTGGATCCATTTGATGCCCTCCTGTTGCCTTATTGCTATGGCTAGTGATTCCAGCACTATGTTGAAAAGAAGTGGGGAGAGTGTACATCCTACATGGCTTCATTGAATGAATTTGAGATTTCTCCCTCTGTTTCTATTTTGCTAAGAGTTTGAGGAGTATTGATATTAGCTCCTCACTAAAGGTTTCATAGAATTCATTGGTGAATACATCCAGGCCTGGGCTTTTCTTTGTTGGGAGGCTCTTGATTATCTGCTGTATCTCTCTGTAAGGTACTGGTTTATTTAGTTGATTTATTTCTTCTTGATTCAGTTTTGATGAGCTTCCACAATCCGAACGCAACGTTCAGTTAGCCAGGGGGCATCATTTTCATCCTGTGAAAAAACACAAACATGTCCTCGACCCCAATATTGGATCGGGCCTATTCCAAGCACCTGTTAAAGGATCGTTCCACATAACTTGGGCAAAAGCTCTTTGCTCTCTGTTTTCCCAGAACCGCTGTGCTGCAGAAAGGCCATTACAGTCCAGATTTAAAAAATTTAGTACGAATAAAGCATGAGAAAGAATATTAACAGGAGAGAGGGGGTATAATTCCAAACCCCTTTTAATTTAGAAATTTGGTGTTTTAACAAACCGTTGGCCCGTTCAACAATTCCTTGACCTTGAGGATTATAGGGAATTCCTGTAGAGTGAACAATTTGGTAAGATTTGCAAAAGGTTTGAAAAGCTCGTCTGACATATCCTAAACCATTATCAGTTTTAATATGTTTAGGAAGTCCCATAGTGGCACAGCAGCATAAGGCATGGGAAATGCAATGTTTGCAAGCTCCCCTGATAAGAGGAGTAGCCATAATAAAATTAGAGTAGATGTCTATGGTAACATGGTCAAAGCAGAGCTGTCCAAAAGAGGGAATGTGGGTAACATCCATTTACCAAACATGGTTGGCCACTAAGCCTCCAGGCTTAATGCCATTGAAGGGCACAGGTAGGAAGGTAGTATAGTTGGGACAAGTTTTTACAAATTGAAGAGCCGCCTTACATGTGATATGAAAATGCCGACATAAGGCACAACTGTTTTGATGGTGGGCAGCATGTGTTTGCTTTGCTAAGTCAATTTGAGTGAGAAAAATTTGAGTAGCCTCATCCATAATAGCACTGTCCTTACTTAATGGTCCAGGAAGCTTAGTAGGAGCATGTATAAATCCAAAAAAGCACGGACAGGTGCAAGAGGGAAGAAGAAGTTGTATCTGGAGAAAAAGACTTTGGATAGTAGAACTAGCTGTTCCAAGAAAAGGGACAGTTTCCATGACCTGAAGGGCTTGAATAACATAATGACTATCCAAATACAAATTAAAAGCTTTAGTAGGTAAAAGTGTAAGGGCCTGTAAAACTGCTTGAAGTTCAACTTCCTGGGCTGAAGAAAGACCAGTGTCCCAAGATTTATTTTCACCATCAATAGTAAGAGCGGCTGTTCGGTTACATGATCTTTCTGTAAACACCAAGGCAGCCATAGAAAGAGGTGATAGAGATACAACCGAGGAAATATAAAGGTGTAAGAAGAGGCAAGTGAAGTAATTTGTTGGAGGGATAATGATGTGAAATTGTGCCCATAAAATTGGCTCAGGCAATGACCCAGGAATCACAATGAATATAAAGCCATTCATGCTGTTGTAAAGTAGAGGGGATATAAATAACCTGTGGATCTCGTCCAAGATACTTACAAGATTCCACACAGCACATATGGACTAAGGTGGCCACCAATTCATAATAGGGAGTTAACACTTTTGAGGGAGTAGCAGGCAAGGAAAGCCGTAGAAGGGGTCCCTTCTGCCAGAGGACCGCTGTTGGAGAATGAGTTGTAGTTAAACTATATGCTTCCCAAGGGGCTGAGTAATCAATATAATTTACATGTTGGGAAGAGATGGCAGAATTTACTATGCTTAAGGCTTCAGCTGCTTAGTTGTCATTTTTCTAGGAGATGTAGTGTCAGGGTCCCCCTTTAATAGATCAAATAAGGGTTTTAATTCAGCTGTGGATAATTTAAGATAAGGACGAAGCCAATCAATATCTCCCAGAAATTTGAAAAATCATGCAAAGTATGCAAATGAGAAGTCTTAATCTGTAATTTCTCACTAGTAAAATAATAAGGACCTAAAATATGACCAAGATAAGTATACGAAGGATACTGTTCCACCTTTCAGTAGCTATTATTAACCCAAACGAGGTGAGATCTTGTTTTAATTGTCCAAAAGCTTGGTGTACTACTGCAGGGTTTAGATGAGCTAATAAAATATCATTCATATAATGAATAATATAAACAGAAGAAAAATTTTTGCGAGTAGAAGAGAGAGCCCGCGCTATGAAGCTTTGGCATAAGGTGGGGCTATTTGCCATGCCTTGGGGCAACATCAGCCAATGGTATCATTTCATGGATTCTTTTGTGTCATAATGCCCTTGAATCCTTTTTCCTATTTTTTTGCCAAACTTCTAAGTTAATGGTTCCTTCCTCTGGAAACCAGGGACAGATTTCCTCAACGAAGTGAAAGAAACATTCTAACTGACGTTGCCCCACTTTCACACCTCGGGCATGTAGCGTCCCTTTGAGGGCTTGCATATATACCCTGGGGCTGTTACCTTGTCCCATTATATTTCACTCCCGATGAGACTTTCCCGTACTCTCTCCCCATCTATTGCCCAAGTGTTAACACGTCCTTACTACAGCAGGGTCCTCTGCCTTCGTCCCAGGTGTTCAGTTCCCTGTTTGGGCACCACTAGCCAGGGCAAGCAAGCAGCAAAAGGGAATCCTGATTGAGGGGGCGAGGATTAAAGAAAAAGAAAAATGCAACCCAATAGAAAAAAGACAAAAGATGGGGTCAGGGAGGTCTGCAGCTCAAGATTCACCTCAAGACTGCCTCCATGTTTATTCTTAACTTACAGCTTATATGCAGTTTGAAAACCAGGAAATAGCTTAGGGGTAAAATTCCAGAACAAAAAAAGGCTTGAAGTTAGCAATACCCGACGATAGCTAAGACAGGATGAGGTTGGTTAACATAACATTCTGTCTCGTTTGTATTTCTTTTTCCTCCTGTCTTGTTTCTTCATTCCTTCTTTCCATGGTTCATTTGCTTCCTCCTTCCTTCCTTCCTTTTCTTTCCATTTTCTTTCTTCCTTCCCGTCTTCTTTCATTCCTTCCTTCCTTTCCTACTGCGTCTTCCTTTGTTTTCCTGGCTCTGTACGACTCTGGATGACAGCTGTGTTCCAACATCATGGAAATGTCAAGAAAGACACATTTTATTTATGTCTTCTTAACATAATAGTTGCGCTAATACAAAAGAAATAATCACGAGTTACTGAAGGCTATCAGAAGATAGAGAATAACTCTTTATTCTGTGCAGTCCCAGTGTAGGAAATAACTATACTGTGTATTCAAAGTGATTAAATGAACATTGCCTATACCCCAGAAAATGAGATGTGAGGACCGGGATTCAAAGGCAGCCCAGGCAGGAAAGTCCATGAGACTCGTGTCTCTAGTGGGAGATAAGAGCCTGTCTGACTTCCAGAAGCCTTTCTACTGAATTCAGTTCTGAGGGAAGTCCCTCCATCCTCTGGGCACTATGGCTGATAAGCAGAAAGAGTTCTGTTACTTTCATGACATGTCACTAACATTTGATTTTGAAATTACTCCCGCTCCCACCCCAGATTTTCTCCAATTCTTGATGTATTAATGTTTGGCCTTGGTTATGATTTTTGGGGTTAGAGAATAAGGGTAGGAGCTGTTTTTTCAGTTATTCAGTGTAATTTACATTTGAAAGAGCAGGTGAGAAACACACCCTTACTACTTTCACTTTTGTTCAGGAAGCAGGATTTGAAGGAACCAGAGAGTTTCATTCCTTTCTAGTTGTACTGGAAGCGTAGCTCACAAAACCCATCAGAAGCTTCTCTCTGATTGACTGGACCTCCCATGAGAGCAAGAGATTTAATTCTTCATCTCCCACACATTTGGGGATGAGTTCCCTACTTACTTGAAGCAGTCATGGTTGAGATTTGAGGAAAATGGCACAAGAATGCTAGCAATACTTCATTTGTTCCTCTGATATCATATAGATATACCTACTTCATATTTACCCAGGTACCAAAGAAGGGAAGAAAGACAGGAAGGAAGGAAAGAAGGAAGGAAGGAGGGACAGGAGGCAGGAAGGAAAGAAAGAAGGAAGGACACACAGAGGGAGGAAGGGATGGAACAGACGAAGGAAGAAATAGAGAAAAGAGACAGAGAGAAAAAGAATCAAAGAGATGGACAAAAAGAGAAAGGAGGATGTGAGGAAGCACAGAAGGAGGGAGGAAGAGTGCAAGGAGGGATTGGAGAAAGGAAGGAAGGCTGACAAGAGAGAAAGAAGAATGGAAGGAAAGAAAGAAAGAAGCAAGGGAAGGAGTGAAGTAAAGAAGGAAAGAAGGCAAGCTTGAAGGTGGCAGAGAGGTAGGGAAGAAGGAAGGAAAACAAAGGAATAAGCAGTAAGGAAAGGAAGGAAGGAAGGAAAGAACACAGGAAAGAAGAAAGGAAAAGAAAAGGAAGAAAGGAGGAAACAAATGAAGGATGTTATGAAGGAATTAAGAAGCAAGGCAGTAGGGAAAAAAATACAGGGACAGAATGTCCAGTAGGATGTGTGGATGCTATAGTGCTTTGCTGGGGCTGGGCTGGGATTCTTGTCAGCCCCAGGGTAGTAGAATAGCATGGGAATGCCTGGAGGGGTTAGAGAAGAAGGGTAGGAGTTGTTTTGGCTTCAGTGTAATTTACATTTCAAAGATCAGGTGGGAAACACGCCCTAATCCCTTCACTTTGGTACAGGAAGCAGACCTTGAACTAATTCACATTGACACCGCATGTAGGTGTGGCTCAATAATCCCACCCAAAGCTGCTTTGTGATTGGTTGATGTGCACTGCTGAAGGCGGGTCTTCAGGGTATAAAGAGGCCCAGGGATCAGAGAACAGCAGCAGAGGCCCTGAGCCTGCAGTCAGTGCATGACCCTGCTGGGATTTGGAGAGCCCTGCACAGCGCATCCACATCTCATCCAGCAAGATGAGCAAGAGGACCCTATCCATGCTCCAGCGTCTCGCCATGCAGAGTCTGCTGAGCCACCCGGCCCTGGCCAACTCTGCCCTAGATGATCTGCCTGTGCTGTTTTTCCCTTCGCTGTTTATGGAGGCCTATGTTGGGGGCCACAGAGAGGTGCTGAAGGCAATGGTTCAGGCCTGGCCCTTCCCTTGCCTCCCCCTGGGGGACCTGGCACAGCCACAAGACCTGGAAATCTTCAAGGCTCTCCTGGATGGGCTAGATTTGCTACTTAGCAACAAGGAGCGCCCAAATCGGTGGAAACTACAAGTCGTTGATCTGCTGGGTGAGCACCCAGGCATTTGGACCCTGGGGTACCCTGCCATGGCACAAATCTCCTATCCAGGGTTCCCGCCAGGTGAGTTAAGAGCAAGTCCCTGGACAGGAATGGGTGAAGAGCAACCCTTGATGATCGCCATGGACCTGACCATCACCGATAGCCCTAAGGACGATCTCCAAGCCTTCCTGCTCCAGTGGGCCTGGGAGAGGAGAGAACGAGTCCGTCTGTGCCCCAGGGTGCTGGAGATTCTGTCTGACTCCAGCTCTGAAACCCAGAAGGCTCTGCAAGTTGTGAATCCGGACTCAATACTGGAACTGCTGGTGAGTAAATTGTGTCTCGGAGAAACCGTGCAAACCTTTTCTTCTATCCTGAGCCAGATGAAGAAACTTCGCATCCTGAGTTTCTGCAATACATGTGCCCACTTTGACACTTCCAGCTCCCCAAATTCCTCGTGTTCCTCCCTCCAACTGGGGGCACATCTGGGGCAGCTGCAGCGTCTCCAGGAGGTGCGTATGCAAGAAATTGTCTTCCTTGGTGGAAAGCTACCCGCTATTTTCAGGAGCCTGCCCCCTTTGAAGGACTTGTTTCTGAGCTCTTGTAACCTGCAGGAAGCTGACCTGAGGTTTCTGTCCCAGTGTCCCTGCACCAGGCAGCTCAAGCACCTGTGGCTGAAGAATTTGTCTATGAAAAGCTTCAGGCCTGAACTCCTGAGAGCCCTGTTGGAACAAGTGGCCGGCACCCTGGAGATCCTGGTGCTGGAGAAATGTGAAATCACAGATGCTCAGGTCTCAGCCATCCTACCAGCCCTGAGCCAGTGCTCCAAGCTGAGCTCCTTTAGTTTCTATGGAAACCACGTCTTCATGGACACCCTGCAGAGCCTCCTGGGGCTCATGGCTAGGTTGGGCCACTTGAATGAAAGCATCTATTCTCCCCCTGTGGAGAGCTATGGACCCACAGGGAACTTGGACCCTGACAGGTTTTTTCAGGTTCTGGCTGGGTTGGCCCAGGATTTGGGAGATGTGGGGACAACCCCTAATAAGATCCAGATCTGCCCAGGTTTCTGTGATTTCTGCAACTGTTTCCTATACTACTTCCTGGGGCCAGATGGTTCCTGGGTGCTCAGAGAGGAGGAGTTCCATAACCATGAGGCTCTGGCTGGGTAATTGGCCCTCTCTCTCTGTCGTTTCTTCTCAGCATTAGAATGTGATCATGTGCGTGTGTGTAAGAAGGAAGCCATGTGAGCCTGATCTTTCCAGTTCAATTGTAGCTCCGGAACCCCAAGATCTTTTGTGCCCTTTGCGGGTACAGGCATCCCGTGCAAAACCCATCACAAGTCGAGAATGTATCCTCTCTGGAAAGAAATAGAACACAATCTTGGTTCTACAAATGTTTGTGATCGATCCTCCACATCCAGCAGCAGCCCACTGATGTTCGACAGTTCATTGTTTCCATCCACCACTTCATTTCAAAAAGAAAGGAGCACAAACAATAACTAGAAAGATGTCTTTTCTCATAACTGCACAACATAAGTCATGTTCCTGCCTAGAAAGTTAGCTACTCAACAAATTAAAGATGTGAGGATCATGGTTCAAAAGCGGCCGAGTTTGAGAAGACTCTGGTGCACCGAAGTCTTCATCGTTTTTCCTCATCCCGCCTCTCTGGACTACCATGGATGCTCTCCAGTTGTTCTTGCCTATTTCTTTGAAGATCTTGGTGCCATGGCCATGGTACAGAAGCATGCAACGAAGTAGGTGGGACTTGGAAGCCACAACTTTCTCTTCTGGTGGCAAAGTTCAAGCGGAATGTAAACACCGGACCACGGAGCAGTCTCAGAATGGCTTCGTTTGGGTGGAAGAGGAAGATTGGTGAGAAGGTGTCAAAGGCTACATCCCAGCAGTTTGAAGCTGAGGCTGCTGGCGAGAAGGAGGGGGTTGAGAATGATGAAGGGAACTGGCTTCATGCCACTAAACGTAGGAAAGAAATTCTCCAGGAAGGCTGTGCTGAGAAAAGTAAAGAGCTGAAGGAGGAAGGAGCCAGTTTGGCAGAAAGTAAAAGATATCGGGAAGCAATTCAGAAGTGGGATGAAGCACTACAGTTAACTCTAAATGATGCTAACCTCTATGAGATGAAATCACAGGTCCTAATGTCCCTTCATGAAATCTTTCCAGCAGTGCATGCAGCAGAAATGGCTGTCCAGCAAAACCCACATTCATGGGAGTCTTGGCAAACTTTGGGTCGTGCTCAGCTTGGGTTAGGAGAGATAGTACTGGCAATTCGAAGTTTTCAAATAGCCCTTCACATCTATTCAATGAACCCTGAAATATGGCAAGAAGACCTTTCTTGGACAAGAACCCTCCAGGAGCAGCAGAAGGTAGCACAAAGGGTTAAGAAGAGTGAAGAAGCACCATCTTGAGCAATACCTTCCTCCCCTAAGTGTATCCCTGACTATGACTTTGAGATTGATGAGATTGTGGCTGTGTGTGCCGCTATTGCTGAGAAAACAGAAGACAGCAGCGGCAAATAAAACCGCGGTGATTGTGTCCGCTTCTGGGACAGTGGAGACTGTAACAGAGAAGGAAGAGGGCGCTCCACTGCCAGACAACTCTGTGTTTATCAAAGCCCAATGAAGCAGACGCACCCTAAATTATTTGAGTCTGTCTGATTACTGCTTCACATTTAGACAGAGACACACGTACTCTGAGACAGGGATGAGACTGCTGTCCATAAAATACATTTGCTTCTCATGAGGCATATAAAAATGCAGTAGTAGAATCATTATGTAGTGTTGGACTGTGTTTTTTAAGTTATGACTTCTACTTGAGGCTAAACTCCTGAGAAAAATGTGTTTGGGTTGATAAACTTCGTTTAATTGGGATATGTTAGTGGTTACACTTAAAGGTATGACTTGGAAAGTATATTCTTGGATAGTGAATAACTTGATAACCAATGTTATTATAGTATTGACCCATTAACATTTATTTTATAGTGAAGAGAATGTATGATTTCTTCTAGAAAAATGTTGCCGTTATTATTTACTCTTTCATCTTTATTGAATAAAGACTTCACAAAGCTTGAATAATTTTACCCTCCCTTATGATTCAAAGTTATCATTTTGTTCTATATAGAATCTCTGAAATGTTGCCTGAAAACGCATGCAGTTGTGTACATCTTATTTCCTTGATATTTCTTTCTATTCTGATTTGTGCTTCTGGATTTTGTTTGTTTTCTGTGCTAGTAGCTTTGGCTTGAAGTAAAGATGTGGATGCTGGCTTCTAGTGTTTTCTTTCCCAAGGCTGACACTATACCACTTGTGCCACAGCTCCACTTCTAGTTCTTTGGTGCTTCATTTGAGATAAGAATCTCATGGACATTTTACCATTTGAACCATTATCCTCAGATCTCAGATCTCAATATCCTGAGTATCTAGGATTACAGGAGTGAGCCACTTGCTCTTGGCTTCTCTTGACATTACTTGTAACACTAGTAGTCATCTCCTTTAGTATTTGTTCAATGTGTGAAATATTGATAAATGTTAAATAAATTTTTTACATGGCAATGTAGTTCTCACCACTAATAGTCTTTTTTTTCCTTGCCAGCTTTGGGGCTTGAACTCAGGGCCTGAGCACTTTCTCTAAGCTACTTTTGCTCAAGGCTAGTGCTCTACTACAGTGCCACTTCTGGCTTTTTCTGTTTTTGTGATACTGAGGAATCAAACCCAGGGCTTCATGCATGCTATGCAAGCACTCTACCACTAAGCTACATTCCCAGCCCATAGTAGTAATTTTTTAAATGATGGCAGTTATAGTCATACCAACAAATTGTACTACATTATCCCACTCACAAACACTGTTTATTTTCCTTATTTTAGAAGCATAGAAATGTTGGGGTCAGCTGCACCTTTAAGGGGCCACAGCTGACCTCAGCCTGTCCTTCCCCTTCCTGTCTTTAACCGGAAGAGAAGGAAGTCTGACATCACTTGAGGGACAGCCCCTCGGGACCAATCAGGGGCCCTTCTCTTGTGCCCTCCTTTGGAGTATATCTGGGAGGTTCCTCATTTGAATGAACAGAAGCCCTAGAGGTTTTCTTCAGGGACCCACGCATCCGTGTCGTTCTTGGCGGCTTTGGGGCACCCTGCGACCACATGCCACTGAGGCTACCCATGGCCATTGCTCCCTCGTGAGCGATAATGGACCACCCAGGAAGGGGCGGACAAGCCCCTTCTCCCCCAAGCGAGGGGAATTCGAGAGAGAGAGACGAGGCTACCTGTGGCCATCGTTCCCACGTGAGAGCGATAAAGGGCCACCCAGGAAGGGGCAGACAAGCCCCTTCCCCCCCAAGCGAGGGGAAGTCGAGAGAGAGGGCCCATATAGAAAACCCTGAAAACACTTGTTTGCTTGTAACTTTCCAGCTGGTGATTTAAAGTTACTTTTGTAGATTATTTTATAGATTATCTAGTCAATGAAATGAAAAAATAATTACAACTTAAGTAACTAAATAACATTCTTCTAAAAGTAAAAGGTAGGGATATCATAATGCCAATGATCGAATAACTTATACAAAAATACAGAGAAACTGGAATGTTATTTGCAATTTAGTCCCATGAGTATGAGAAGGATATGTTGAAAAAAGTAGCTTATGGCCAGGCCTGGTTGTGTTCCAACACTTGTGAGGCTGAAGCAAGAGGATTGTAAGTTTGAGGTCAACCTGGGATAAATAGCAAGACTCTGTCTCAAAAATAAAAGAAAATAATATTAAAAATAAATTAAAAATGAAATCATAAACAGAACATAAAAATAGTTTATTAAAAGGCTACAATCATATTCACAAACTATCATTGCTAACATGGATTGTTACTTTCACACTATACTTTGTTGTATAATCATTTAGAACTTTTAGGTTTTACTATTTCTGCCACTCAGGATGGAATCATTGGTCTAAATTAGTTTTTATCTGTTAGAGATAAAAGATAGCTACTGTATGTTAAGGAATCTTAACTAACACTGTTAGAGCCTGTAAGTCATGGCCTATATTTTTGTGGGGATGATTTAAAAAATTGTTTTAGGGGAATGCCTATCTCTTTCTTTACAGAGTTGATGTCAGCACTTGCCTTAAAAAGTATTATATTTTTCCCTAGGTTAAACCATTAGAAAGAGCCTGGGTTAGAATGGTCAGCTTTAGAATGATCACATAATTATTTTATTAAATAATAAATATTCTCAAAAGGCAGTCAGGTGTCTTGAGAAGTGAATACTTAACGTTTGGTATGTTGTTTTGTGTAATGAGTGTTTCTTTGTTGTGAAATTTGTGACTAAATAGTTTGCATTTTGAGATTTTTCCAGTTGCTTTGAGATGTTAGCTTTCCAAAAATTGGATTCATTTATGTACTTCCTGATATATATTTCTATTATAAGAAAATGCAATATTTGTTTAGCTATTCCTATTAGTCAACATCTAGGTTGCCTTGGAGTTTTCTGTATTATGAATAAAGCTGCTATGTACAAATAAAGAACAAAAAACAAAACAAAATCAGCCGAGTTTTGAAAGTCTATGAGATTCTCATTTAAACTGAACCAACAGAAAACTAGAAGTGCAACTGTGGGAAAATATGGTAGAGGGCTAGCTTTGATCAAAAGAGCTTAGGTACAGTGCTCTAGGTCTGAATACAATCTGGGAGCGACCAACAAAAAAAAAAAAAAAGAAAGAAAGAAAATTGTCATTCAGACCAAGGCTGCTTCTTCTCACTTGTAATTGTAACTACTTGGGAGGCTGAGATCTGAGGATCACAGTTCAAGGCCAGCCTGAGCAAAAACATCTGAGATTTTGATCACATGTTAACCACAAAAAAAACCCGGAAACCTGGAACTGGAGTTTCTGCGTCATATGGTAGAGGGCCACCCTTGAACTGAGAACGCTGAATACCAGTGATTGGGCCATGATTCCATTTCAAAGTGCTCTCACACAAAGCAGCAAAGACAAACAGAAAGAATGTGGCTTATCATTGTTGTTATTTACAACATACCATGTGAAATTATGTCCCTTTTGGTTCTGTTTTTATTTCACCTGGTTTTACACCTGTTATTATGGTAACTGATTTTAGTACCGTGAATATTATGTATTTATGTAACTGAACTACGGAAGGGAAAGGGAATACAAAAATGGAGAGACAAAGGATAAAAGACAAACCAATGCCATAGCAAAATGTATAAAACTATATGGTAACGTGGCACATAATGTTGTGTGAACATGATGAAGAAGGAGCTAAACTTATGTTGGCTGTACCTAGTAATAAGAAAGTGGTTTGTAGCCTCACGTCCCATTTTGTGGGTGATGAAGCTTTCTGAACTTTACTTTCCACATCTATAAAGGGATCCTAATAAGAAACCTGGGGCTGTGGGGGTGCGGTTAGAATTTCAAAATCAAGTGCCAGAGACATTCCATGAGAGCATCAGAACTCTTTCTGCTCCTCAGCCATAGTGCCCAGAGTGATGGAGGGACTTCCTGCAGGTCTGAACTCAGGAGAAAGGCTGCTGGAGGTCAGGCAGGCTCTGATCACCCACTAGAGACACGAGTCTCGTGGACCTTCCTGCCTGGCCTGCCTTTGAATCCCAGTCCTCACATCTCATTTTCGGGGGCACAGGCAATGTTCATTTAATCACTTTGAATACACAGTATAGTTATTTCCTATACTGAGACTGTACAGAATAAAGAGTTATTCTGTACCTTCTGATAGCCTTCAATCAAGTTGTGATTATTTTTTTCTATTGAGGCAAGTATATCAAGACATGAATAAAATGTGCCTTTGTTCATATTTCCATGATGTTGGGACACAGCTGTCATCCAGAGACGAACACAGCCAGGTTCCAGTGGCTCACCCATGAAGACCATGCACACTAACATCTCTGAACAAATAAATGAACACTGAAAACCTACACACAACCCCACTCCCAACTCTCTCACGCTATGGTACCCTGATATGATACCTTCTACTGGTTTTTCACTTCTTTAATTTTCATTTGATGCATGTAGTAATTACACTTAGTAATCTATTAGTCCACAACTTAGGGGTTTCATTACAACCATTCAGCAAAACAGGTCATGTCCCAGTTCTTTCCAGACTCAATTCACTCCAGATTCTGGATGCTGTGTGCACAGGACACACGTACCCCCAAAAGAGCCCTGGATTTCCTGGGGTTTCAGAGCTACCATTGAAAGCAATAGCTGAATTTGCAAGTATGGGTGTCCTGAAGGATGCAATTGTGTCCTGGCTTTCATTTCTGATGCCGAGAAGGGATTCCAGGGGAGAGATGGCTGACTACATAGACAGATCAGAAAGGACAATTAGGCTTTCCTTGATGGCCAGCCAAGATCCATCAGGCTACAGGAGATAGAATCGGTACTTCCTCCATTCACGAAAATACTCAGTACCAATGTGGACCTTGTGGGTTGGCGCCATTTCTCTCAATGCCAGTGCCAACTTAGCCAGAACTTCTTTGAATCTCTCAGGATCAATATCCTCTGGTCAATGTCTTCGCCATCATCTGGGTCTTCGTAGCTCTCCGGGGGGGCACGATAGAGCCCTTGTCTCAAATGGCCCATCCTGGCTGAGAGGCTCAGGAGCTCCTGGAGGGCGGCCAAGGAGATGGGGTTTCCATAGAAACTGATGAAGTGGAGCCGGGAGCACTGGCTCAGGACAGGCAGGATGGCAGAGAGCTGGCCATCAATCAGGTCCAGGGCCTGGGTCTCCAGGTTGTGGGCTAGGAACTGCAGTAGGTCCCTCAGGTCACAGGATGAAAGGCTATACCCACACTTGGGAGTTCCTCTTTGAAACATAAAACAAAATATACATGAAGACTTAACTGTCTTCTATCTTAAACCCTTCAGAACTCGCACAGATATTCCTCTGCCCTGAGTACAAAAGACACAAGAATAGCTCCTAGCCCAACTTTATGGCACACACAAAGACTCTAGAAAATTCTATTTCTTTACCTTCCTTTCTTCTTCCCTCTATCTCTCCTGCCCTTCCTACATCCCTCCCATCCTCCTTTCCTTTCTGTCTGCCTTCCTCCATTTTTCACTTTGTCCTGAATGGTGACTTGAACTCGGGGCCTGGCTTTTGTACCTGATGTGCTGTTTGTCTAGTGCTCTACCACTTGAGCCACTGTTAGGGATGACCTGAAAACTGAGGTAACTAAATATAAGTTTTAGTGTTAAAATTATAACAGCTTCTAGACCCTGGTGATGACTCCATGATAGAGGGCTGCACCCCCACCCATGAGACTAGTTTCTTATAGTTTGACATTTAAAAATGTAGGGAGCATGTGTTCACCTCTATACCTGGGAAACAACCATGGTAACAGACAGTAAAAAATGATCATAGTCATAGACTATAGAAATACCCATAATAGTAGTAGAAATGCCATGGTAACTGGTTGGTTGGTTTACTTATGATTGAGTACTGGATTGTTTTCGTAATAGGGAGGTCAGATCTGGCCAGTGCCATCACTACTTGTGGAGGGACTTCAGGTTGACTCCAGCTCAGATTAGAGCAGAAGCCAACTCCATCTTCACCCACCCTATCCCCCACCCTATACAGGGAAGCTCCACTTTATTTTGATAAGTTATGTAGATTGACCACCTGAGGCCTGGGAGCTCCAAGGGAACCTGTGACCTCCCATGGGTAGGCGTATCCACCTGATGTCAAATCTATGTGCCCTCCAGAGTGGGCATATCCACCTGATGTCAAATCTATGTGTCAATTCTAACTAGATTGATAGGTTGGTCCAAACTGAAACTATGAGACAGACTGTAACTCTATTGGCCACGTGCATGTGGCAAGTTTGACTGTGATGTTTGCCTTATAAGCAGACTGGAAGGCCACAGGTGCATGCAGTTCCAGCTCCCGAGTCTGGGCTGAACACGTGCGGGCGGTTCTGGCTCCTGAGTCTGGGCTGCGACCAAGGCTAGTGGGTTCACTTTTTACTTCCCCAATAAATCCATTTTTTTATGATCTTGTATCTGGAGACTGTGTGGTGGACTCTTGGGGGAACCAGGAATCCCCTCCCTTGGGATGGACTCCATTTCATTGTAGCAAACCCCCACTTTACTTCAGTTTTAGCCCACTCAACCTTGCTTAGTGGTAATGGGAAAACACGGTCGCAATTGTTAAAATAAAGTTGGTACTAAGTCAGCCTGACCACAATATTCTGCTTCTGTAAATGGCTTGTTTAACCCATTTGTGACTTGCTCTACCCCCTGCACTAACCCCCTGTATCAGTGCTACGTGACCACTTGCTGTCAATTCCCGATATCAAGGCCAGTTCAAGATATCAGAGCCAAAATAGATAACTGAAAGGGTAGATAACCAATAAAAATAAGACAAGACTTGCTTGCTAAATGCCATCCAATCAAGTGTCTGCCAAGTTGGAAACACCCTGCCCCTGTTGCAATCACAATAAAAACGCTGCCTATCTGAAGGTCGGGACTCTCAATCCAGATCCGCTGCGTCGATGACGGTTGGGAATCCAGGCTCGAGCTTGCAGTAAAGACTCATGCGTTTGCATCGGCATCGGCTCCTTGGTGGTCTTTGGGGACCGGAAATCTAGGCATAACAGCTTGGGGGAGTCATCTGAGATCCCCAAAGACCCCAGGACACCCGAACTGGAGAGTCTGGCACCGATCGGTGAGTTTGTTTGTCTTGTCTGTCTTGTGTCTTGTGGCGCACAAATCAGTAATATTCTGTAAGCTTGGAATAAGACTTAAGCGAACACGCAGGTGGGTCATAAACTGTGGGTCTTGGAAGACATTCTAGGTCCCCTTCTCAGTAAAGTTCCCTCCTCACTCTGTAGGAACGAAGCAGTTTGGTAGGAACGAAGCAGTTGCTCCCGCGCAGCGGCTTATTGCCAATATTCTCCATTCTGTTCTTCCTCCTCTGGGCAGAAGGAATCAGTTTTATGAGGAATCTGCTTTGTGTCTTTTTGTGTGTCTCTTTGGTGTTTGTTTTTGGCTGTTTGTATCTACTTTTCTGAAACTCATGATAAGATGGGACAGACTCAGACAATTCCTCTTTCTCTTCTGCCGGACAATTTTAAGGACGTGCAAATCCGGGCACTTGACTTATAGAAGTAAAAAAATGAGGGGGCTGGGGATATGGCCTAGTGGCAAGAGAGCTTGCCTCATATACATGAGGCCCTGGGTTCGATTCCCCAGCACCACATACACAGAAAATGGCCAGAAGTGGCGCTGTGGCTCAAGTGGCAGAGTGCTAGCCTTGAGCAAAAGGAAGCCAGGGACAGTGCTCAGGCCCTGAGTCCAAGGCCCAGGACTGGCCAAAAAAAAAAAAAAAGAAGTAAAAAAATGGGAAACTAGTCACCTTTTGTTCTACATCCTGGTCTGGCAGGATTTGGTGGAACCCCACTCCCTCCCCTTCCTGGTTAAGGCCCTTTCTACCCCCTCAGGAATAGCTTCCAAGGGAGACATGGGACACGCGGCCTCCGCCAATACATAGTTCCAAACAGCCTCCCCAGGTCTCCCAAAATCTGGAGGACTGAGGGGAAGAGGAATCAGCTTCAAGAAACCATTCTCTTCCAACTGAAGTTATTTAAAGGTCAATTGATCTGTAAAATGCTCTAGTCAAAATTGGGCTGAGACTACAGTCAAGTACTGGATGGGCTGAGTCCTAACTTAGCTCAGGGAACCCCCTTCCAGGTATCTTCAGCAGAAAAGTATTTTGTGTTCAAAAATGTCTTGCTAAAACTAACAAGCCCAGGTAAATGGGGCTGGAGAATGCTAAAGTCATTTGTTAAAAGTTTTGTCTTAAATCTTGGATCGTTATTGCAAGAATAAGATTGGCATAAATAACTCTT
Organism: Perognathus longimembris pacificus; assembly: GCF_023159225.1. Taxonomy (NCBI): domain Eukaryota; kingdom Metazoa; phylum Chordata; class Mammalia; order Rodentia; family Heteromyidae; genus Perognathus; species Perognathus longimembris. The sequence continues at coordinate 69,545 of NW_025960807.1, read as the reverse complement.
GCCACTGGAAAATGTACGGCTGCTATTTATTTTGTGTGCTTTAAGATCTTTTACCTTTGTATGTGTGTGCATGTGTGAGTGTGAACATGTTCAAGATTAAAACTGTCAGTATAATGTAAAAATGGGTGAGTTTAAGTTTAAACTCAAAGGTCATCAGATTTAGGCCTTATGAAATGTTTTAAAGAATTAGTGCATAGTTTAAAAAAAAACGCAGTTAAAAGATACCTAGGGATTCTTTAATTTGCAGTTTCAAAAAATCTGGTATCTTAATGCATTAGGGTATTTACACTCTAATCACGTTATTTTGTTTAACAAAAGACATTGGAAATGCAAAATTTATTTTCCTCTACTGTTAAAATTCGGGGCTAAATGTCAGGAATTTGGATATTAATGTCTATCACTGTTAAAAAAATGGCTTGGGTTTCTCAGTTAAAGATGGGGTGAAAAAAAAGACAGAAAAACTTAGGATGAGCCTGTGTGCCTATCCTTAGGAGTGACATGTAATCTGGCAAAGGTGCAGATTAGCCAGTCCATGTGGTGGGCCAGGCCCTGGAGGGAGTCCACACATGGTGAAAAAAGAGTAAGCTGGCACAGAGGCAATTCATCAAGCCCCAAGGAATAGGATCAGCCAACATAGTGCTGGGAACAGAGTTGTGTGGAGCTCAAAGTGGCTGAGTGCTAGCCTTGAACTGGAGAGCTGAGGGACAGGACTGAGGCCCTGAGTCCAAGTGCAGTGACAGATCAAGAGAAATACCAGAGGTGCATTTACTTCAGAATAAAAAAGTCACTCCTGGGACAAAAGTGATGGAGCATCCAGAGGCAGTAAGCCACTGCTTGGATGGCAGAGATGGTGTCAGATCCTAAAGTCATGTGTGCTTGGCTCTTAAAAAGTTAATCAGAGCCGGGAGGTCCTAGAAGAATAGTTTATAAGCATGCATTTCTAATACCCATGTCTCCCTACTGGGCAGGAACTTGCCAGTCATATCTGATAGTGGGTAGTAAAGCTAACATTGTCAAATGGGTGGATAGTTTAAAATCCCAACCCCCTGCATCTGTTCAAAGCCCTAATTGACAGTGAAACTTTTGAGTTGTCATATCGGTTCATGAAAGGGAACTTGTGGACCTGAGATTGGGTCCTTGTCCAGACCCACCTGAGGCCTACAAAGGTAATTTAGGCATTGTTAAGGTATCAGAGATCCGTTTCCCCAGCCAGTCAGGAAAATGCTTTTGCAAACTAAAATGTTAAAAGGCTACACTGATGTAGCCCCCAAAAGTCTGTATAGTTGTTAAAAGTTAAATGTTGAATGTAATTTCCAGTTTGGAGTAAAGCTCCTAATAGATATCGAATCCTGCCACCTCTCGGTAAAGTAGACTAAGGTTATAGGTTCCTGGCTAGGTAAGGTCACTGCCCCTGAGCCAGCCTGAAGAAATTACAGAAGATGAATGATCTTCATCCATGAGCTCCCTTTAAAAGATGAGGCAGGATAAAGTAGCTCCTCCTGCTGTACGCCCAATTCAACCCTCCCTTCTCAAAGAAGCCTCAGGCACTAGAAGTCCTCTTCCCCACTGAGTTCCTTGGCAGGTAGGGAGTGGCTAAAAGTTTATCACCAGGCTCTTTTGGGGGTCTCCAAGCCACCTGAAAATGCCCAATCAATTTCCTAATTTGCTAGCTTTTGTACATACTTTTTCAGGATTGACGGAAGCTTCCCAAACAAGTGGGAAACAGCACAGACAGTAGCAAAGAAGCTGCTAGAGGAGATAATTCCCAGGTTTGGACTCTGGGTAGCCATAGTCTCAGAAAATGGCCCCTCTTTTCATCACTCAGGTACTGCAGGTATTAGGTAAATCACTGGGGATTAATTGGAAATTACATTGTGCCTATCAACCCCAAAGTTCAGGTCAGGTAGAGAGGAAAAGAGACCTTAAACAATTTAGCCCTTGAGACTGGTGAAAACTGGACGGCCCTCCTACACCATACTTTAAGGGCATCACACCATATGAAATAATGTTCAGGAGGTCTCCTCCCTTATGCCCTAAGCTTGGTTCTGAAGCAATAGCTAAATTGTCTAACAACATTTGCTAAAAGGCAACCAGGAAAATATTAGGGGATTTCACTAGTCAGGCCTTAGGATAATCTTATTTAACGAGTCTATGCAGAATGTTGCAGGCAACCCAGCAGAAGGTGTGATATTCTACTGGAGCCACTAGAAGACACTGCTATCTGTTGCTGCCACATCCCCTCCCATACCATTTGGTTTAAGTTCAAAGATGACCTGAGAGTCATCTGGAGCCATCTATAAACTTCTCACTGCTCCAGTAGATTTGGATATCCAGGGAATGCATGCATCCATTGATAAGCTGAAAGCATGGGATGATATGAGTTTTTGTTTAACTGGCCCTCTTGGCTGACATCGTTAATAACCTCAGTAGCAGGACCTTTGATGTTGGTAATATGTATTTTAATGGTTGGTCCTTGTATTCTTCACAGGCTCACTACATTTGTAAGAGATTGTTTCAGTATGGTAGAGCAAATGATACTCAGGTCTCAGTATCAGCCCCTGGACATGGAAGACATAGAAATGTATGATAATGAGGCCATGATTGGCCCCCTCCATAACCAACAGAAGTGGAGGGAATGTTAGGGCTGACCTGAAAACCTGAAAACAAAATATAAGTATTAATGTTAAAATAATAACAGCTTCAAAACTCTGGTGATGACTCCAAAATAGAGGGCTGCACCCCCGCCCATGAGACTAGTTTTTTATAGTTTGACATTTAAAAATGTAGGAAAGCACTTGTTCACCTCTATACCTGGGTAACAACCATGGTAACGGACAGTAAAAAATGATCATAGTCATAGACTATAGAAATAACCATAATAGTAGTAGAAATGCCATGGTAACTGTCAGGTTGGTTTACTTATGATTGAGTACTGGATTGTTTTAGCCCGCTCAAGCTTCCTTAGTGGTAATGGAAAACATGGTCGCAATTGTTAAAATACAGTTGGTACTAGGTTTGCCTGACCACAATATTCTGCTTCTGTAAATGGCTTGTTTAACCCATTTGTGACTTGCTCTACCCCCTGCACTAACCCCCTGTATCAGTGCTACGTGACCACCTGTTGTCAATTCCTGATATCAAGGCCGTTCCCAATATAAAAGCCAAAATAGATAACTGAAAGGTAGATAGTTAATAGAAATAGGACAATACTTGCTTGCTAAATGCATCCAATCAAGTATCTGCCAAGTTGGAAATACCCTGCCCCTGTTGTAATCACAATAAAAACCCTGCCTATCTGAGAATCGGGACTCTGAATCCAGATCCACTGTGTCGGTGCTGGTTGGGATTCCAGGCTCGTGCTTGCAATAAAGATTCTGGTGCGTTTTCATCGATATCGACTCCTTGGTGGTCTTTGGGGACCAGAAATCTAGGCATAACACTGCAACACTATTGGGGAAATGGTATGAGGGGAAATTCAACATCAAATAACTAATAACCTCCCATGAAATCCAAAGGAAGTCTTTCCACTTCTCTAACAAACTGCAGGATGAGAATTCTCAGTATTTAACGCTGTACTGCTTGAGTTTTGGTCAAATGTGCCTTCAAAATGCAAACCACAGTCCATTTGTTCTTCCATAAGGAGTCTTCACTTTGTGCACACCCAGGCACAGCAAAAATAAAATGATAAATCCAAAACAAATAGTAAGAAAGAAATATTCATACTGGATTCCAATGTCTCATGCATGTAATTCTACTCGGGAGGCTGAGGTCTGAAGACTCCATTGAGAAGCCAGCCAAGCAGGAATGTGTGTCAGAGTATTATCCCCAAGAACCTTCTCACAAAAATTCTGGTGGTCCTAGAGTCCTAGCTACTGAAGAAGTCTGAGAACGGTGGGTCACAATTCAAACCCAAACTGGGCCAAAAGTCTGTGAGATATTCTAGGATTTGATAATTACTGTAAGTGGTAATGCATTAGCTTTGACAATAAGTGGCTCAGGTACAGCCCCAAGGCCCAGAGTTCATGACCCAGTTCATCACAAAATAAAAAGAAAGGAAGGAAGGAAGGCAAGAAGGGAGTACACTAGTCAGGAAGGACTGGAGGGAGGCAGGGTCCAAGAGATATAGGGAAAGAAGGTGACAGGAAGCAAGCAAGGAAAGAAAGAACAAAAAAATGGAAGGAAAGAAGCCATGAAGGAGGTAGGGACAAGGGAATGAAGCAAGGAAGCGAGAGAGGGAGGGAGAGAAAGGAAGACAGAATGTCCACATGTCTTGTTGGAAGGTATAAATTGGGCTGGCTGCTCTCCTTTGGGTCCTCTGTAGACTCAGGGTACTGGGAAATCTGTGGGATTTGCTTGAGGAATGAGGCTATAATCTTGGGACATCCTTCATGTTCAGTATATTATGCATTTGAAGGACAAAACAGGGCCTGGTGGTGTCCCTGGGCTTTGATACTCCATGCTAGCCCTCTATCAACTGAACAACAGCACCATTTCTGGCTATTTGCTGGGTCATTCGAGATGAGTCTCAGGGACATTCAGGGCCAGGCTGGCTTTGAACTGGGTTCCTCAGATCTCGCCTCCTGAGGGGCTGTGTTTAATAGTGTGAGGCTTGAGGGCTGGCTCACTGAGTTTTTGCTATTGCATTATTTTGATCATTGTTTTATGAGTATGCACCTGTTGTTCATTCACAGTGGTGGGGTGCATTCTTTGTGAAATAAACACAGATTCTCCCGATTTGTAGTCATGTTTTCTGCAGTTCCCTATCAGGAGAAGCCATCATTATTGCTATCAAGCCTACATACCCAATCCAGAAAGATCTGAGATTCCACCCTGATTCAGGTTATTATTTACCTTGGATGAGCAACACCTTTGTTCTATGTTTGAGTGATCATCAAAGTTTGTGAGTAGTCACTAGTTTATCATGCTCTTAATTTCCTTTTGGTTTGTACCAGTGTTTCAAGTCTTAAATACTTGCTTAGCCTATTCTACTCAAGGGTAGTGCTCTATTGCATGGGCCACACCACTAATTCTGGTGAGGTTGGGGTCTCCTTGCTTCTCTTGGTGAATGAGATGTGGGGCAGCTGTGCAGGGCTCTATGAACTCCAGCAGGGCCAGGCAATGCCTTCAGACGCTAGGACTCTGCGCCTGTTACCTGATCCCTTGGCATCTTTATACCCCCCAGCCCTGCCCTCACTATCCCATCTCACTCAAAGAGCAGTTTATGATGGGATTTCTGAGCCACACACAGCACAGGTTGGATGAGTGATGAATTTTCAGTGTATGCAAACAGTGGTTGGAACTAAAATGTGATGGGATTAATGGTGGGACTCACACAGCCCAACTTCTCAAGTGACTACCACTTGAGCCAAAACAGGAGTTCAGAGTTGTTCTTTAGTTTATTGGATATAAGTGTCTGGATACTGAGAGAGAAATGGAGGTTTCTGAGTGATCCAGATATAGTAAAAAACAGAAACAAAAACAAAAAGAAAACCAAGGGCAAACAGGCCAATGTAGAGCATCCACCAAGTTATCTGTATTATTTTACCTTGTCCCTGCCTTCTTCCTTCCCTCCTTCCCTCCCTCCCTCCCACTCTCCCTCCCTCTCTCCCTTTCTTCATTATTTGGGCTAAAGTGTAACTTGCACTTAATACCTGGTTGTTGTGTCTTAGCTGTTTATGTCAAAACTAGTGGTCTACCTATGACTTCAGCCACAACACTAATTACCATTGCTGCTTCTTTCCTTCCTCCCTTTCTTCTTTCCTTGCTTCTGATCTTTCTACTTTTCTTTCTTTTGGTGGACCTGGGAAGACATGAAGTAACGGTATCTATACGATAAAGGATTAGTGCGTGAATTCTCATGCCATTTTCTTCAAATCTCGACAACAACTGTGTTAATTTTGGAGGAGTCTCATCCCAAAATGGGTGGGAGATGAAGAAATAGTTCTCTTGTTGTCATGGGAGGTCCTTCCATATTTGATATTAATTCCCATCTCCCCTATATTTTCTCCAAAAAGTGGATCTGGGTATTCTTGTCTTTCAAAATGCATCATTGATGGGTTTCTTTGAGTGTCTGTTTGTGTGGCAGTTCTGGGCCTTGAACTCAGGGCTTGGGTACCCATTAGCTTTTGTGAGCAATGACAGCAGTCTGTGATGATAGGACTCTAATTGAGTCCTATCTTCACTTCTGGAGAGAAAAAAAATAAAGAAGAGACAAAGAGAAAAGCAGGAGGGGAAGAAGAAAAAAGGAAGGGAGGGGTAGATGTAGGGAGAAAGGAAGGAAAGAGGGAAAGAAGAAATACAGGCAGGAAGAAAAGAAAGAAGAAAGGTATGAAGGAAGTGAAGAAAGGAAGGAAAATATGGAGGCTGGTAAGCAGGTAGGGAACTAAATAGGAAGGAAAGAAAGGATGAAACTTCAGAAAAGAAGGAAAGGAATGAAAGAAGGAGAGAAGAAAGGAAGGGAAGAAAATACAAAGGAGGGAAAAGAAAAGGAGAAGAAACAAAGACTGAAGGAAAGGAAGAATGAAAAAGAAATGCAAGTGGGGTACGAAAGGAATGAAGGAAGAAAGACATAAAGGAAAAGGACACAGAGAAGAATGTCTAGTGGTGTCTGTGGATGCTATGGAGCTGCGCTGGTGGCTCTCGTGGGATGCTTCCTGGCCCCAGGGCAGTGGAGCATCTTGGGAATTCCTGGAGGGATTGAGGGATAAGGGTGGGAATTGTTTTTGCCTGGGTGTGATTTACATTTCATAGAATAAGAACCTCAGTTTGAATTAATCTGGAGAGTGACACCCTGTGTAAATTTGCTGTGTGTGGCTCAATAATCCCACCCAAAGCTGCCCCCTGACTGGGTTACCTGCACTCCTGAAGGCAGGGCTAGAGCATATAAAGGGGCCCAGGGATCAGAGAACAGCAGCAGAGTCCCTGAGCCTGCAGTTAGTGCCTGGCCCTGCTGGGCTTCAGGGAGCCCTGCACAGTGGAACGACATCTTATCCAGCAAGATGATCAAGAGCACCCCACCCTCGCTCCAGTTTCTTGCCACGCAGAGTCTGCTGAGCTACCCGGCACTGGCCAGCTCTGCCCTAGATTAACTGCCAGTGGTGCTTTTCCCCTCTCTGTTTATGAAGGCCTATATTGGGGGCCACAGAGAGGTGCTGAAGGCCCTGGTGCAGGCCTGTCCCTTCCCTTCCCTTCCCTGGGGGACCTGGAAGAGCCAGTAGACCAGGAAACCTTCAAGGCTCTCCTGCATGGGCTCGATTTGCTACTTAACATCAAGGAACGCCCAAATAGGTGGAAATTATAAGGGGTTGATCTGCAGGGTGAGCACCCAGGCATTTGGACGCTGGGGTACCCTGCCATGGCCCAAATCTCCAATCCAGGGTTCCCGCCTGGAGAGTTAAGAGCAAGTCCCTGGACAGGAATGGCTGGAGAGCAATCCTTGATGATCGCCATGGACCTGAACATCCACGATAGTCCTAAGGATGATATCCAAGCCTAGCTGCTTCAGTGGGCCTGGGAGAGGAGAGAACGAGTCTGGCTGTGCCCCAGGTTGGTGGAGATTTTGTCTGACTCCAGCTCTGAAACTCAGAGGGCTCTGCAGGTTGTGAATCCAAACTCCGTAGTGGAACAGCTGGTGAGTAAATTGTGTCTCCGAAAAACCGTGCAAATCTTTGCTTCTTTTCTAAGGCACATGGAGAACCTTCACATGCGGACTTTATGCAATACGTGTGGCCACTTCAACACTTCCAGCTCCCCAATTTCCTCGTATTCCTCCTCCAATTGGGGACCCATCTGGGGCAGCTGGAGCGTCTCCAGAAGTCCCATTCCTTGGTGGAAAGCTGCCCTCCATCTTCAGGAGCCTGCCACCTTTGAAGGACTTGTCTCTCTGAGCTCATGTAACCTGCAGGAAGTTGAGCTGAGGTTTCTGTCCCAGTGTCCCTGCACCTGGCAGCTCAAGCACCTGTGGCTGAAGAATTTGTGTATGAAAAGCTTCAGTCCCGAACCCCTGAGAGCCCTGTTGGAGCAAGTGGCCGGCACCCTGGAGATCCTGGTGCTGGAGAAATATGAAATCACAGATGCTTGGGTCTCAGCCTTCCTACAAGCCCTGAACCAGTGCTCCAAGCTCAGCTTCTTCAGTTTCTAAGGAAACCACGTCTGCATGGACACCCTGCAGAGCCTCCTGGACCTCACGGCTAGATTGGGCCACTTGAGTGAAAGCATCTGTTCTCCCCCTCTGGAGAGCAATGGATCCATAGGGAACTTGGACCCTGACAGTTTCTTTCAGGTTTTGGCTGGGTTGGCACAGGATTTGGGAGATGTGAAGAAAACCCCTAGTAAGATCCACCTCTGCCCAGGTTTCTCTCATTTTTGCAACTATTTACTATACTACTTCCTGTGGCCAGATGGTTCCTGGGTGCTCAGAAATGAGGAGTTCCATAACCATGAGGCTCTGGCTGGGTAATTGGCCCTCTCTCGCTGTCGTTTCTTCTCAGCATTAGAATGCAATTGTGTGCGTGTGTGTAAGAAGGAAGGCCTGTGAGCCTGATCTTTCCAGTTCAATTGTAGCTCTGGAACCCCAGGATCTTTTCTGCCCATTGAGGGTACAGGCATCCCGTGCAAACCCCATCACAAGTCTAGAATGTATCCTCTGTGGAAAAAATTAGAACACAATCTTGCTTTTTCAAATGTTTGTGATCAAACCTCCACGTCCGCAGCAGCCTACTAATGCTACACAGTTCATTGTTTCCATCCATCATTTCATTTCAAAAAGAAAGAGCAAAAACAATAAATAGCATGATGTCTTTTCTCAGAACTGCACAACATAAGCAATGTTCCTGCCTAGAATCTTAGCTACTCAACAAATTAAAGATGTGAGCATCATGGTTCAAAATCAGCCGAGTTTTGAAAGTCTATGAGATTCTCATATGAATTGAACCACTGGAAAGTAGAAGTGGAATTGTGGGTCAACATGGTAGAACACTAGCCTTGAGCAAAAGAGCTTAGGGACAGAGCTCTAGCTCTGAATAAAATCTGGGAACCACCAACAAAAAAAAAGGAAGAAAGAAAATTGTCATTCAGACTAAGTCTGCTTCTTCTCACTTGTAATTATAACCACTCGGGAGGCTGAGATCTGAGGATCACAGTTCAAGTCCAGCCTCAGCAAAAAATATCTGAGATTTTGATATCCAATTGTCTCCAATTGTCTTTCTGGAGTATAGGCAATGTTCGTTTAGTCACTTTGAATATGTACTATACTTATTTCCTTTAGTGGGACGCTTTAATCTGTGCCAGGGCCAGCCGGCAGCGAAAGGGAATCCTGATTGAGTGGGCAAGGATTAAAGAAAAAGGAAAATACAAGACAAGAGAAAAAAGACAAAAGACAAAAGATGGGGTTCGGAGGTCTGCGGTTCAAGACTGAGCTGCACTTTTGCCAGATCACCCCTCACTCCTGTGGATAGGCACACAAGCCCATCCTAGTTTTTTCCTGTCCTTTACTATTGGTCTCTGAATGAGAAACCCAATCAATTTTTTTACATTGATAACCCTTTACATTCAAATTTCTGACACTTAGCCCTGAGTTTTTTAAATTAAAGAAACTTTTTTTTAACTATAATACTTCTTTCAAACAATGCAATAATCCTTTAAAGCATTTGGTAACACCCAAACTTGATGCCCATGTCAATTTAAACTTAAACTGACTGAATTTTATATCATACTCTGTAACATGTTTACACTATGACATGCACACAAATACACATTCTAAAGATCTTACACACGCAAAATAAACACCTGCCGTACATTTTCCATTGGCAAGAGGTATTTTTGCCTGTCTTACTCCTGCAACACCCAAATTATGAGACAAAACTTTTAACAAATGATTTTATCACTCTCCAGAATCATATTCCAGGGCTTGATAGTTTTAACAAAGCAGTTTATCACACCAAATAATTTTCTGCTGAACAAGGCTGGGTGAGGGTCCCCCAGAGTTCTTTTTGCAGACACTCACACTGATTTTGAGCTGTCTCCTGTACATCTTTCCAAGGAACTAAACATAAATCCAAAGAGCTAAGGGAGTCTGTCGCATTTTGTCCCTCACAGTCAGGAGATACAGAAAACAGAGAAGAATAGTCCAGACCAGTCCTGTAACAATACAGGCAATTTTTCCTTTTCTGCAACACAATCTTTTCTAGTATCTGATTGCATTTACTTTTACTTTCTTTCCTAATTCACCACCAGATCTAGTCTCCTCAGTACTCAATTGTTGGGGTTCAGCTTTGGCCTTGAGGGGGAAGGGCATTGGAAAGCGCTCCCAAGACGCTGCCCTTCCTCCCAACCCTGGCGGAATGTGGAAGCAGGCCACAATTCTCTGGGTCCGGAACCAGAAGAACTGGTTTTGCGAACAGCCCCCAACATTCTCGCCAGCCCAGGTGCCCCCCAGTCTCGTGGGCTTTCGCCCCTGGGTGGCGCTATCCAAGTGATGTTAGCTCATGAAGGGGTCCTATGACAAGCTCGCCAGCCTATCGCCAGCTCTCTGGTCAATGACCCCTTCTCTCCTCACCTTCTACTATATCAGCTCTAGCCCCTCCCTTATTAAATCAGATTTGCTCTTGAAGCGTCTCCGAGATCCTCCTACGCCTGGCTTTCTTCACAGGTAAGGAGCGATCTCGTATGGCCGTGTGCACCTGAGGTCTTTCCTGAGCCCCCCACTCCACTCTGGCCTTACCTGCGGATCAGGTGACCAGGGGAGAGGGTGAGAAAGGGAGCGGTTAGAGGAGACCAGAGCCTGAACCCCCGTGCCAGGGGAGGCGACCCGAGCCCGGCACTTTGGCGCCCAGCATGGGTTGACAGAACCCACTCGAGGAAGTCCAGCTCCTGATAGACCCTCAGCGAATTGAGGTGTAAACCCCAGGACGCGCGGTCCTCCCATCCTGGTCTGCAAAGAGGATGGGACAAGTTCAAAGTAGGCGAAGTAATTCTCCCCTTAAAATCCTGAAGTTCACCCTCCAAAACGTGGGCATGAGTATTTCGGAACCCTGTGCCATGCTTATTTGGCAGGAGCTAAATCTCAGGGCCGCCTGGCTAACTGGAGTCAACCCACTCTCATGGGAAACTTGGGACCGACTAGAGCGGGAGCTAGAGGAGGCAGAATGGGGAGAACAACTCCCACTCATGACCCTGCAGGCTATTAAAACCCTCAGGCTTGCTTCTCCTCGGACCCAGGGGAGAGTCCCTGGACTCCAGAGAGGGCAGCCAGAGGGAATTTTGGTCTGGAGGGGGCCTCGACGCCCCGCTCCTAGAGGCCCAGGGATGAGCATGAGCTTGATCCCCGAGACCCCAATCCAGACCCTGCTTCTGAGGTGGCTAAGAGGCGCGCAATGCTGCCGGCTCGCTACCCCTCCCTCACCAGAGGCCCGGCTCGGCTCCATACATATGCAGATTCAAGCAGCCCCGCTGAGCGGCCACTTCATAGCCGCAGCAGCGGCTGCGCTCTGCCGCCAAGCACAAATACCTGGTCGGGTTTAAACTCAGAGCCCTTACCACTTCATGGGAGTTGCAGAAAACTAAAGATTTCCATGAGTTCAGGAGGGTGGTCCTTGAGAGAGGCGGGCTGAATACACCCTGGGTGGAACATCTGCTTTACAGCCTGACTTTCAGATTCTCAACCGACAAAGACAATAAACAGCCTAAGGCCCTCTGGGCAGTCCCAATTGCCACGGAAGTTAGGCCAGAGACAGAAATCAACATATTTGGAAAGAAGTTCCAATTCTTAATTGGTACAGGAGCAGATCGGACCATATTAAAGAAGGAATTAGTGCCTCCATGGTGGGACCTAATCCCCGGCCCCCAGACCTCGGGGATGGGAGGCACAGCTGAGAGTGAAACAACCAGGGACTGGCTTCCCTGGGATGATATGAATGGTGGCAAGGGAATAGTACGTCCTGTAATAATGACAAACTCACCAGATAACCTATTGGGATAAGATATCTTGGGAAAGATTAAGGCCGCAGTCATCACAGGCCAGCACCTGTCAGGTGGCACTAATGGCTGCTAAAAAGCACCTCCCTCTGAGGCCTCAGGGCAGGAGGCTCCTGATTCTTCTACAGGGCCTCACCCCCAATCCTAAGGGCCACTGTTCCTACTGTCCCTGCCATTTGATGGCACCCGGGAGCCCCAATTTGGGTGGAACAGTGGCTTACTCCCTCAAACAAATTAGAAAAGTTAAAGGACATAGTATCAGAACAACTGTCCCTAGGGCATATTAGACCCTCGCTGAGCCCTTGGAACAGCCCTGTATTTGTTGTACAAAAGGCCTCAGGTAAATGGAGGATGGTACAGGACCTAAGAAAGATTAATGAGTGGATAATCCCCGCTGGCACTCCTTTACGGGGGATGGCCATGGATCCCCTCTATTCCTTGGGATCTTAATTTCATTATAATTGACATCAAGGACTGTTTCTTTTCCATTCCCCTCCACCCCCAGGATTGTGAGAAGTTTGCCTTCTCTGTGCCCTCGGGCAAAGCGCCCACTGATGTTATTACAATAACTCCATCACTTCAAACAGCCTTCCAAAAAATCCAATTGGCCCTAAATATGGCACAGCTGGCACACTAGAAGCCTGAGTGCCCACTTTTCCTCTGGATCCTCCTCGGGTCTGAGCTTTCCTCAGCCACTATTACCCAGTCAGGCGAGCCTCTTCAATGGGTGCATGCATCAGTGGGAGGAGCTCCCAGAGTTTATTCCCAGCTAGAACAGCTAGCTGACTTGGTAATTAAGGGCAGGGATACTTCCCTGCGACATTGTGGGTGAGATCCCGATGTGCAAACTATTCCCTACCGGTTGTCAGATTTTTTTTTTTTTTTTTTTTTTTTGCCAGTCCTGGGCCTTGGACTCAGGGCCTGAGCACTGTCCCTGGCTTCTTCTCGCTCAAGGCTAGCACTCTGCCGCTTGAGCCACAGCACCGCTTCTGGCGGTTTTCTGTATATGTGGTGCTGGGGAATCGAACCTAGGGCCTCGTGTATCCGAGGCAGGCACTCTAGCCACTAGGCCATATCCCCAGCCCGGTTGTCAGATTTTGAATGGGTCAGAAGGAATAATGCAATTGTGTCCAGTGCCCTGGAGGGCTTTATGGAAAAGGTAGATTGCCACTATGGCACCTCGAGGTGGGTGACCTCATTTTCCAGGCTACAATGGTCCCCTCCTCTACTTTATTCTACCAGGCCTCTTGTCAAGGCTGCCAATGTGTTTACAGATGGGGGAAGAGCAGGGGCTGCCGTAGTGGTATGCTCTGCCTCGCCCCCTGCCGGTGGGCAGTTACTGGATCTGTGCAATTTAAGGAATTGTACACAGTCGCCCTGGCACTGACCCATGTCAAACAGCCAATAAACTTGTTTTCTGATAGTCTGTATGTGATTAATTTGCTACCCAACCTGGTATTTTCATACATTAAATTAGATGAAAACCCAATCACCCTTCTGATGATCCAAGTCAGGTCTCTGTTAAAAGAACGGGGTGAGCCTATATTTTTACAGCACTTTCGTGGACACCAAGGATTGCCTGTGGACCTGGCACAAAGTGAAGACTGATAATAGACCTTGCTTCACCAGTAAGCCTTTACAGGCATTTTTCCAAATGTGGAATATTAAACATACCACTGGAATACCATACAACCCAAAGGGTCAGGCCCTAATTGAGAGGCATAACAAGACCCTGAAGGATCAATTATTAAAACAAAAAGGGGGTAAAGCCTCTATGACCAGCTGAGGACAGAGATGTTTACATTGAATATTTTAAATTTCTCTAAGGACCAACCTCTGTCAGCTTTCCAGAGACACTTTTCAAGCCAAACACCCTACTTAAAGGTGGAAGTCCATTGGAAGGACCCCCTCACAGGGGCATGGCGAGGCCCAGACCCACTTATCAGTGCGGGAAGGGGCTTCGCATGCGTTTTCCCAACTGGGGAACCGAATCCAATCTGGATACCAGCTAGAGACTTAAAGTATTGTTCATCAGAATGACCATCCAAGGGCACCTGCCCTTGAGGGCTGTCTCTCCTTGTTTCCTCTCAGGAAAGCAAAGACCGTGTTGGATTTTTCTATGGAGAAACGGGAAAGCCTGCCTGTACCGGTGATGGACCCAGGGTCGGCCCTGTTTCTTCCCTCGACCTTGCCTGGTGCCCTTTGGAGTAATGTTTGCTGTGGCAGCGTGGCCCACAGCCTTGCACAAGAACCAGAGGGAACTTTTGCACACTGTTGTTCCTCCCTTCACTTCCCCCTTTGCTTCTTATCTTAGGGACACCCATTGGAGGGAAATAGGAGCTAAAGGACTTGGACACCTTAATGTTTTATGATAAATGTTTACAATAAACAAGGGATTGGTACCTTGCTGCAATGTTTACTATAAAGTGTTTACTAACCTCAATTGTTAAGTTACCAGCACTCTGGCTGCCAAGTCGTCAGGGCCTGAACCTACCTGGACCTCACCATTGAGGAAAGGGAGAGCCATCTGCACTACCTTGAGTGACACCAGAATGGACCAGGATTCCTCTATTTCCTATGGACTAAGCCAGATAAGAGACCCTCCATTGCTTTGTGCCTGTGTTGTAATTGCTCATGTGTTACAGTTACTCATGTTTGCATTTGCCTTGTATTACGATTGCTTATGCTCATGTCTGCTTTATGCTCCCACTTACATTATGTTTACATTGCCCTGTGCTAGACACATGGGTCTCTTATATTGTAAGCGATAGGCCAGAGCTGTCCAGGTAACAAGTGGCCTTTGGCCTTTTAGCCATCTAGGAATCCCATGAGGCTCATCACATGACCATTAGGAACTGCTGCTCACTGAAGCCGCTGGCATGAGAGAAAAATTACCAGGGCTTTCTTTCAAGTGCCAATCCCACTCTCCCCGAGTCCTCTCATCGGGCCCACCAGCCCGGCAGGAAGGTCAGTCTGAAGAGCTAGGGCATGGCCCAGGACGGGTACGACAACCCATGGGGGGGGGGCAACCTAAGACATGGCGCGTTCTCAATTAGGGCACCTCCTGCTGTTCAAAGAAAAAAAATAAAAGTAAAAGGGGCAGATTTTGGGGTTCAGCTTTGGCCTTGAGGGGGAAGGGCAATGGAAAGCGCTCCTGAGACACTGCCCTTCCCCCAGCCCTAGGGGAATTCGGAAGCAGGCCACAATTCTCTGGGTCCAGAACCAGAAGAACTGGCTTTACAAACATCCCCCAACTTTCTCACCAGCCCATGTGCCCCCAGTCTCGCGGGCTTTCGCCCCTGGGGTGGCGCTATCCAAGTGACGTTAGCTCATGCAGGGTTCCTATGACAAGCTCGCCAGCCTATCGCCAGCTCTTTGGTTGATGACCCCTTCTCTCCTCACCTTCTACTATATCAGCCCTAGCCCCTTCCTTATTAAATGAGATTTTCTCTTGAAGCGTCTCCGATATCCGCGTACACCTGGCTTTTTTCATGGGTAAGGAGGGAGGTAAAGCGATCTGCACCTGAGGTCTTTCCTGAGCCCCCACTCCACTCTGGCCTTACCTGCGGGTCAGGTGACCAGGGGAGAGGGTGAAAAAGGGAGCGGTTAGAGGAGAGCAGAGCCTGAATCCCAGCGCCAGGGGAGGCGACCCGAGCCCGGCACTCAATCTCATTCTAGGCCCTCTTGCTTTCAATTTCACTGTATCTTTTACTTCAAAGTCCAATTAACCACACCATTCAGATTACTCAGAGCATTTTACATAAGTCAGACAAACATACCGAAATGGCAAGAGTAAAAGCAGTTTGACAAATCTAGAGAAGCAGCACTGCTAAGAAAAGGAAGGGAGGAGTATTCCGCTGGGGACCTAAAGAGAAAGAGAAGGAGTCACTCCTGGAAGTCTTCTGCTTGCCACATTCTCAGTTCAGGCCCAATACCTAGGAGGAATTTCTCATGCCAGTGTGGGGGAGGTTAGACACACGTACACACACACACACCACATACAAAGCACTTGACATAAACGCAAATTGCAGTGGAGTAGCAATTTGTTTGAAGTGCAGTTAACAGGGTACACATGGAACAGATTACGCACAGATCTCTCCAAAAAATGAATGTCTCCAAAAATGCCTGTACTGAGGAACAATTTACTGAAGTTGCAGCACATGGCAAATTGTTCACTATGCATAGAGGAACACTCTACACATGGATCCAAAAAATTGTCTGTCTCCAAAATGTCTGTACCAAGGAACAATTTACCCCCATGGGGGTCTGTGACGTCTCCCACAGATCCCATTGGGCAGCCCGATAGCGTGTCCACCAAGGCTCTTTTGCCAACCTCACACGCACACATCCTGCAGGGCCACAGCACACATACACATCGGCAATGCCTCACTCAACTTACCGGCCTGATTGTCACGAACACATGGTCGGGTGTCTGGGTGGGCTAAGGGGGGCTATCTGGTACGAGCCCCCACTGAAATGCTCAACTGTGGATCCCCCAAGAAGACCACCAGAGACCAATGCAGCAGGAAAAAAGGCTTTTATTTCTGGCTAGCTCAGTCCTCCACACACTCAGGAAACTGATGACGCTAAGTAGGCCCTGAGCCTAGGGCTTCCACCTGGTTTATACATTCTTTGGGGAAGGCAGGAACTTAGCATACATCATAGCAACTTTTTAATTTGATACTGGAAACCACACCTGTGTGGGGGGAGTTCTGGAATAACTCCAAAACTTGTTTTTAGTCGCTGGCGGTCAATCTTATTGGTGTTTATGGTTTCTCTGTGAACTCTCTGTCGCAGGGCATTTATGTTCTTTACTGGGAAGCGAGGGCTGTCGGGTAGGGCTTACAGTAAGGTCAGTCAGGTAGAGAATGGGGTCTTAGTACAATATGGAGTTACTCTGGTCCTTCACTGTGGCTCTACAGCCTTTGTGTAGAGCTGTGCACTCATCTCCAACCTACTTGCGTACTATGCAAATCTGCAATAAATATCTGTTCCCAGTTATCATGGAACTTTTGGATTTCCTGTTTAAAACCCTGCCTGTTGGTTCACTCCTTATTAAGACTGAGCCAAATTTTAAGTTGCAGCAAATTTTGGACTATCATGCTAAGAAGGAAAAAAAATCATGATGAAACCCTAATCCAAGATGAAAGAGATGGAAAAAGAAGTTACAGAAAGGAAAAAAAATTGTCAAAGTTTAGCATCTAGAAAATTAAAACCAAGCCTGATGCAGGGGTTCTCAGTGCAGATTTGAGAGACGGATTATGGATACCAAGCAGGTCCTATCAGATTGCAGAACAAATTGCCCCACAACACCCAACACTTCCTTCAGCTTCATTTTTGACCCCAGGACCAGAGTAAAGGAGGAGTGAAGTATATCGCAGGAAGGTTTCCTAACACAACACTAAATGCCAAAATTTCCCATTTGAGTCCTACTGACCTGAGAAAGGAATCTCTGCTCCCTGAATTTTCTGTGTGTATCAAGTGTAGCCCAGTTGACTTAACATATGGCTTTTTTTGGTGCCCCAAATCTGTGTTGCTGAGCGAGGGATAAGATACAGGAGGGGTGAAGCACAGGGAGTTCTGGGTTCGGGGCTTTGCCACATGAATCAGGATCATAAGGAAGGCAATCTCAAAACACCCAGCTGACCAGGAGAAAGGCAAAGGTGGTGGTCCTGGGAGGAAGGGGGATCTTTCCATCCTCCTTCAAAAAAATGCTGGGGCACGAGTAGCTCACAGTTGTCTTCCTTGCTACTCAGGAAACTAACATCGAAGACCAAGTTTCAAAGCCAGCCACGGAAGAAAATTTGCTACTCAGAAAAAAGCTGGAAGTGATGCTGCTGCTCAAGTGGTAGAGACCTAGGCTTGAACAAGAGAAGCTCAGGGACATCACTCAGGCGCCAGAGTGCCAGGCCTCAGAACTGGAACACACACACACACACGACACACACACACACACACACACATCTAGAGAAAGGCTGCAATTCACTATGTTACCTTATGAGTGCAAGGTGTCTTGATCCATGACACCACTTTCATCTTTCACCCCAATCTCTCCCAACCTACCCTCTCATGTGTGCTAGTTTCATTTACATTAAGGCATCGAATATTAGGAATTCATTTGTCCACGTTCCCTCTGTCCATTCATTTACCCTGATTCTGCTTGACCTCTTTCCTCTACCCCACACCACAAGTCCTGGTATTCTGCGTGTGTGTGTGTGTGTGTGTGTGTGTGTGTGTGTGTGTGTCTGTGTTTGTGTGTGTGTTCCTGTCCTGGGGCTCGAACACAAGGCCTGTGCCTTATCATTAAGCAATTATTCTTAAGGCTAGTGTTCCACCACTTGACACACAGCTCCACTTCCAGCAATTTGGTGGGAGTTTATTGGACATGGATTTTCAGAGAATTTTCCTGCTGAGATGGGCTTTGAACCATGGTCCTCAAATCTCAGTAGGCCACCAGATAAGATTTTGATGAGTGACAGTGTGCCAAAGGCTGATATACTTTGTTTATCTTCAAATATCTCTGAAACATCAGAAAACCGGAACAAAGTGCTTAGTAAAAGGAAAGAACAAAATTATATGAAATGAAATTCAAACGACCTGTCTCTAGCTACAACTACTGACTCTGCCATTATGAGAAAAATGAGTAAAAGCAGCTTATCAATTGGAACGATTCCAACTATGTAAATTAATATCTAATGGCAAAAGAAACACACTTGAAAAGATTTGTAAGTTTATTCTTAAGAGGGCTTAATTTGCCCAGGGCATTTTCTGTCTCTAAAGCCATGCACACAATTTATATCAGGCCTTATCAAGATGATGTAGCACTTGGGGACAAAGATGCAGCCCAGAAGCCCTGCACTGGAGGCCAAGATGGAGAAGACCTCCACAGCCACCATGACCTTGCCGTCGGCACTGTGGTAGACAGGCAGGAAGGTGAGCCACACACTGCAGAACACCAGCATGCTGAAGGTCAGGAACTTGGCTTCATTGAAGGTGTCAGGCAGGTTCCTGGCCAGGAAAGCCACAGTGAAGCTGGCCAGGGCCAGGGAACCCAGGTATCCCAAGACACAGTAGAAGGCAATGAGGGACCCCTTGTTACACACGAGGATGAGGTGACCATGTTCAGAGTGTGTGTCTGTGTCAATGAAGGGAGGATATGTTCCCAGCCAGATCCCACAGAGAGTCACCTGGATCAGGGTGCAGATGGGAATGATAAAGTTAGGAGCCCCTGACACCAGCAGCCACCTCATTCTTCTCCCTGGAATAGTGACCTTGAAGGCCAGAACCACAGTTACAGTTTTGGCCAAAACAGCAGAAATAGCGACAGTGAATGCAACTCCAAATGTGGTTTGCTGTAGAATGCAGGTGACTGTGTTGGGACGGCCAATAAAGAGCAAGGAACAGAGGAAACAGAAGATGAGGGAGAGGAGCAGGATGTAACTGAGAGCCTGGTTATTCGCCTTGACAATAGGGGTTTTGTGATGTTTCACAAAGACCCCAAGGACAGCTGCTGTGAGTGTCGATAAACCAAGAGCCATGCAGGCCAAGGCCATCCCCAAGGGCTCCCCATACGCCAGGAAGCTTGCAGCTCTTATGAGGCACTGATTTCTCTGTGTGTTGACATATTGGTGATCTGGACACTTCACACACTGCTCCATGTCTGGTGAGGAAGACAAAAGGCCATTAGTTCCTTTCCAGTGCTTAAAATGAAATTAGCAAATCCATACCTAGAAAAATAATCTGACATATTGATAATTACTACCATCAACATTATATGACAAAGTATTACTAGCCTTATTTAGTATTATATTTATAATTTCATTATGTTTCTACACTTGGTTCTAAAGTCTAGTTGGAACTATTAATTTACAATGAAAATCATTCATATTCTTCTCTGCCATTCCTAATGTCCTAACAATAATTTTAGACATTGCTCCATTCTTCCATACTATTTTTCAGCCATTTTGGACACAACTCAATATCCTTATTTAAAATGAAGACTAAAAGATGTTGAATTTTTTCTGTCTCTGTTTCATATAGATAGGAGCCCTGTGGTCCATCCTTGTAATTGTGATATTTGCTTTTCCTACTCACCTGTAAATTACTAGAGAACAGAGATTATAATTATTCTTTGAAGCTATACAGTCAGGCCATGCAGAAGAGTTGAACCAAACAAGAGCATTTTCTCTGCTTTAATAACAGTTCTGGACAATTAGGAAATAAAGATCTTTTTTTCTGTGTAATGTAAAAAAAATTTGCAAACCATGGAGACCTCAATATTAACAGGATTTTGTATACTATATGATAGAAAATATGCTAACATTACTCAGTATTTAAACAAACATACATACATTATACTAGAAATAGTTAATCCTATATACATTTCAGAGCCCAAGATTTTTTTTCTTTTCAAGAAGGAGTACCATCCATTGTTGTTATTAAACTACTAAGTGAATGAAGGAAGACTTTGACTGCAGTTTCAATACATGACATTCGTAGTCCTTTTCATGGTTTGTGGGGCACAAGGAGAGAACCTGTATGTCTCCCTCTGCTGTGAACTTACCTGTCCCATTAGCCATCTCATTCACTGAGCAAGGTGTGCAATCAAAGCAACAGGCAGCCTTTCCCTCCTGAAGGGATTTCCTGAATCCAGGACCACAACTCTCACTGCAGACAGAAAGAACAGGCTGAGGAACATCAGATATGTGTCAGAAACTCTTTAGGCTTTTCCTAACATTCCCAAAGTTTCCTTATTTGAAGGACTAATTCACTGACTGGATTTATGTGTATTGATATACTACTCTAACGAATCAAAGGCGTTCAAATTCTTTAGAGTAGTATATCAATACACAAAAGCTTTATGTGCTACCTCATTCAATGATTACTCTCATGAAATAGATCTAACTAGCAGCTCACCTAACCATTAAATTAAATCACCAGAAAAGGGAACAAAATAAACCTTTCAGATACATAAAGCAATTCCTTTGGTACTTCATTGGTGTTAGATCCCTGATAAGAAACATGCAATTTGTATTTTATGACAATACTCAAAATTCACATTTAGAAACAAACTGAATTTTTCTTAGAGGGTGCTGATCCTGGACCTTGAACTTAGTGTCCAAGAAATGTCCTTCAGCTATTTTCTTTTCAAGATAAATGATGCTTGATCTACAGCTCTACCTTAGTTTTGAGGTGTTTTAGTGACATAGATTCTCACAGATTTTTTTGCCTGGTGGGGCTCTAAAATGAGCTATAATCTGAGATCTGAGGCTGTCAGCCTCTCAAAGAGACAGGATTAGAAGCATCAGCCAGTACCCAGGAGCTCTTTTGTGGTGGTTAAATGAAGATAAGAATCTCACAGGTATTCCTGCTGGGCCTGAATTCAAACCATGACATTCAGAACTGAATAGCAACTATTACCGGAGTCAGTGCTGGCATTCAATCAGGCATACATTTGACTTACATATACGTTCTTAAAATCATTGCAATTAAATAACAACTCACCTCTGTAGTTTCTATGGCCCATTCTACCAAATCTTCAGATAATGATAGTTGATGATCATGTAGAGCAAATGGAGAAAACTGTCCTATTTTCACCTTAAGATCAAGACCTTGTGGAATATTCCAAGTGTTCACAATGTCATACTCTGCCTCCAATTTTCTTTTGTTATCTAAAATCACCTGGTCACCAGCTGCATTCTGAAATTGTGTGTTTTTCAGAAAAGGATGCAGCTACAAGAGATACATTATCGTATGTTGAAGTATTTCCCAGTGGTTAGACAGAAAAGCTAAATTAATAAAAGCTCCTGAGAGGGATGGGACTCTAGATTCAGACCCGCGGCATCAGCGATGAGCGTGAGCCCAGGCTTGAGCTTGCAATAAAGACTCACATGGGTTTACAAAAAAAAAAAGAAAAGAAATAGAAAAGCTCCTGAGTGTCTTTCATCTCTGATTCAGAATTCAAGAAAACCACAGACACATGACAAAGCACTCCAGAAGAAAGTCTTTGGAGAAATAAGAATAATTTTCCTGAAAGCTGGTCACACAGCAAAGTTTTAGAAGGCCTCTTTTCATGAGAAAACTCTTTAATTTACATAAGCATAAATGCAGCAATTCTCAGGTGGCTAGAGTTTTCCACAACAACTAATTCTGTGGGTGTCAATAGTTATACCTTGAGCTTGTTCAAGTTTTAATACCTAAAGGAGAATGAATCTAGATTACATATGAGAAATAGAAATACTTGTGCAGCAGGTCATCCTTAGAAACTCATAGGGAAAAGGTGATTATACTCTTTTCGCAACATTACCTATGTGTATGTGGAAGTTCTTAGTTATTAGAAGAAAGAATAGAAGCATGGAATTGATTTCTTTCTTGCTATTGGCCTGCTCTCCATAAGAGTACAAGAGCACATGTCTAGAAACCTCAGAGACATTTACAGATATTTAATTTCTTTAGTTTGGCGAACATAACAAAATTTTGAATTTCATGTGGTAAGAAAGCCCTCTAGAAATTGAGTGTGCTTATTGTGCGTGCCATTCGAAATAGAAGGCCTTACCTGTGCAGGGGAAGGCACTGTCTCTTTTCTGTTTTCTATTGTCTGTACTTCTGTTTGATGTAGCAGCATCTCATGGAGAGCGTGGGCCACAGCATAAACAGCATTGTATATATTGTAACTTTCTGCAGACATAGTCATGTCGAAAGAGTGTCCAGGTAACCAATCCAAGGAGGCATCCCGAGGACAGTTCTCCCATGTAACACAGTCAGACTCAGAATCTGAGCAATTGAAAGAGAGAAACCACAGCCGAGCAAGGAAAAAGTCTTCTGGGTATTTGGAAGGGTTCACTGCCTTGACAAAATCTGTGAATCCAGAAACTTCTGGGCGATGGTGTGAAAAAGCGAAATGGACATGGAATGAACCTCGCGTTAAAGATCTCCTCTTCATGGGTAACTCCCACTGTGAGTTCAGGATAAAAACTTTACCTTTTATTATATACTTTTCAATAAGATCCATGAAATCTAGTGCGTCTTCCTTACCACCGTATATGATGAGGACATTTGCTGAAGACTTGTTAATCTGGCTAGACAGTGCCATGCTTTCAAATGATAGGGCATAGTTTTGGATTGCTAGCTCGAAGGCTACACAGACTCTGTTCTTGTCCATCTCTTCTTTCAGTAGAGGAATAATCCACAAGCCATTCTCATCTAGAAAGGTTAACAGTCCCACCCAGTTCCATCTGAAGTAAACCAGTAAGGAGACCATGGCGGTGGCTATGGACGTGTCCTTTGAGGCCATCTGATAGAGAGCAGGGAACTTCCTGTGGTCATTCAGGGCCTGATCAAAAGGCCCAATGGTGAGCTAAAGGGAATGAAAATTGGATGCTCCATGAATGAGAAGATTTCTATCCATCACAATCTAAGCCATGATGTATATTAAATAACCTGTCGAACTACATGACAAGATTATCTTTTACTTATTGAAATAACATTAAAGAATTTTAATATGTGTGCAACATGCCAATTTGTTATTAAATTGTCTCTTTATCTTTGTCACTACTTCCAATAAATCCTCCTTTCTATTACACTCCCAGCCATATCTTCCTAGCTCCATTTTCCCATATGTACCTTGAATAGTACATTGTATTTTCCCACCCATTTATTTCCTATTCATGTGTTCCTTTGCATATTACCTTAACACCCGCACCCTTCTGGAAATATATGCTATATTTTTCTGGTGTTCATTTGCATATTGTTTGTTATTTGATTAGAGAGATTGAAGCATGGAATTTCATATTTATGTTTAACCTAATTTATAGGTTAATCATATGTATTAATATACATTTATATAACTGATATGTGTTCTATCCTTATATCATATTTCATATTTATATGTTAGATTTAATATTTATATATGAGAAAACAATTGCCTCTTTAGTCTTCCAGAGCCTGCCTTACTCGTTTCAACATAATGTCTTTCACTTTCTGGTGGGAAGGAGTGTGTGTGTGTGTGTGTGTGTGTGTGTGTGTGTGTGTGTGATTGCACAGGAGGATTTGCTATCAGAGCCCCATACACTTTCTTGGATTTTTTCTCAAGACTTGAAACACACGTTACTTTCTGGTTTTTGCGGCTAATTAGATATGTGTTTTGTAAGTAGCTAGGTTTACGAGTGTGAGACACCAACACCCAGCTCAGCATACCTTTACACTTTACAGTCATTTTCCATTTCCTGAATTTAAAAAATTATTGATAATTTTTAAAACTCCTAATATTCCCTTTTCATGCTTTAAAGTTTTAATCATTTTCCAAACTATGGGAGCATGGATAGCCCATTTTCCTCAATACTTATTCTTTGATATCACAAAATGTGATAGAATCATGAAAGCAGTCACTAATTCTCCTTCTCGTCTAAACACCTGAAATGGCACCAAATTAGACACTCCTCCCAACCTCACCTGTGTAAACCTGTAGAGGTCCAGCAATGGGCCTATCTGGGCAGATGTTACTCCTGATGGTCCTGTAAGTGCTCCTATAGAGTGGCTGCCATGTACACACGAGTAGTTAGGAACCGTGTAGTTCCCAAAAAAGCAAATGAAGAGATTTTTGAATACTGTTGGCAATCCATCTTCAACATTACAGATATCAAATCCCAGAGTCAAGTTATGTAAAAGAGCAGGAGTTTTGTTGATCTCTTCCATAGCAAAAGTCAAGGCCAAAACAAACTGATAGTTCTTGAAGGTAAGCCTGTGTAATTAGCATAGAAATTTCAGAGTAGTTGAAACATTATTTTGATGGACTGAATCCTTGCTTTTCTGCTAAAGAATATGTTAAAACATCACCCATAATGGAGATGGAATGTGTATAAAGTGTCTAATGCTTGCACATAAGATTAGATAAGAATATGCAGGTAATTTGTTATGAATGAGATTCACAGTTATTTATGCCAAGAATAAGAGTTTATTTGTTCTCTGCTACTTCCTGCACTACAGTAAAAACCTCATGCACACTACACATGGAATAGGCTATCATGAGACACCAAATATTCATTTTTTGTTCAGCAGACCATATATTTTTATTAATTTAGTGATTTACATTTCATTATTACTGTAGAGGTGATAAAAAAGAGGGATTACAGTTACATAGTTCACGTAATGAAGAAAGAGTACATTCTTTTTTGAACCATGTCTTCCCATTTGTCGTTTTCTCCTGGTATTGTCCTTCTGTCCCTACCCACAAGATACACACTTCATTTTCCATCTACTGTCTAGTGGGCACCAGTATTGTACTTCTTCAACTTTCTTCAACATTTTGGGTACACTGCATTATCCACTCAAATACAAACAGGGCAAAAGGAAAAGAAAACATGAACAGCAACTGGCCACAGAAAATGTCTCCTTTCCTTGGAGTTCATTTCATAGAGTATTATTTTCTAGGACCATCTGCACATAGCTGGTAAGGATTTGTCAACCACTCCTATGCCTATACTCTTTTGGCCTCAGTGTGTGAATGCCTAGAGTCATATAAAATTATCAGAGTCACCAAATATTCTGTTGTGTTTTTCTTGGAGTAACCACCTCCACCTGTGGCAGGGCCAGGCCAACTAACAAATCCTGAGTTGAAGAGCATTTTTCAGAAGCAAAGAGTCATTTAACATTCCATGGCAATCTCTGCTCACAGACCCAAAGTATTGAACAGTTTCCTGTGATATTAACCAGGACAAAAGACTTCAAATATCAGATCAGGGAATTTTATTTTCTCGTTTCTAAAAAGCAAAAGTGATGCATCCAACTCAGATGACCTAATCTTGGAGCGAGGAGCCTCCAACATGGGGGATGAGAGAATTGTAAGCAAGCTTTATATTGAAATGCCAGTTGTAAGGCCACCATTGTAAAATGCAATGATCACTACTCTCTTCCTAATATAGTTACATAGAGAAAATGGAAAGCAAAAATACAGGGGAGTAGAAATGACCAAAGTAACTTTCTATCAGATATGTCTGTGAGTGTAAAGGTGTGTTGGGTAAGCACATACATTCTTATGAAATTAAAAACATGTTGTTTTCAGAAGGAAACAATAGAGGAAGGATGGAAATCCAAATGATAGGATAAAGTGATTAAAAGAAGTGTTTGTATGTGTGAAATTTCATAATGGAAGCCTATTATGTTAGTTATCTCTTCTCATGGTGACAAAATAGTGACCTTGAAGAAAATCTAATTGAACGTACTCATACAGAGGATATTCTTGATAAAGTTTTGTGAAAAGTTGACAACAGTATTACAAAAAGCAATTAATACGGGCTGGGGATATGGCCTAGTGGCAAGAGTGCCTGCCTGGGATACATGAGGCCCTAGGTTCGATTCCCCAGCACCACATATACAGAAAACGGCCAGAAGTGGCGCTGTGGCTCAAGTGGCAGAGTGCTAGCCTTGAGCGGGAAGAAGCCAGGGACAGTGCTCAGGCCCTGAGTCCAAGGCCCAGGACTGGCAAAAAAAAAAAAAAAAGCAATTAATACTATTGGGGGGATTCAGTTCTGCTGATTAAAGGATAGGAGGCCAGGGGAGAGGAAACAGAGAGCATTCATCTAGTGTGCATCTAGATTTCCCTTAGTGATTTAAAATCCTGAGAACAAAACAGTGCATGGAAGTAAGATCAGGTGTTACTTACGGCTTGTCTTCATACTTGTGAGCACCGCTGTTACTGACATCTGATCCCAAAGTGTAGAGAGGGAAAAACGCAACAATCACCATATCTCCATCCATGTGTGCTCGCTGCTTCATGGTGGAAAAGCAGCTAGTGCTGGCCAAGGAATTGACAGGGAGGGGAAACTGGAGAAAAATGAGTATGAAAAACAAAGGGCACATCCCTGAAGCATCTGCCTAGCTGAAATTCTGGCTGGAAGTGAGACCCACAGTGTCCGGTATGTATAGTCATATATCTTTGTACAGGTGCACATGTGTCTTTTTATTGATTGAGAGATAGACTGTTGTCCATCTTTCCTTGTAGCCTCTTGTGAATCCCCAGGGCCAATGTGGAAAACCCTTCTGTGAGTCTCTGCATCTGAGGCCTTGCATCCAGGAGAAAAATATTATTTGGAAAATGTGTTTGCCATTGTCCTTCTTCATCGCAGGTGCTGTGATTTCTCTCAGATCACTGATAGTGAGGCCCCAGGGATGAAGTTATTTTTGATATATATGGTTTCACATCTGTGTCCAGAAACTTTTTGCATGAAAGCAATTTGGGGTGAAGCAACTGGATTGCATCAGAGTCCGCATGGAATTGGCCAGAAAATCATCTATGTCAGTGAACTATCAAACAAATTCTTATTGCATTGTATCCACAGGGTCAGTTCACACACGCAATGTCCATTACAGCCACCAGATATAACTAGTGGATTCAAGCAGGTTTTACTAAGAATTCCATGTGCACAGCCCGCCACAAACGCACCCATTTACTAATGCCCGAGAAAGCAGCGAAGCCACCCAAACCAGCAATTTCCCTTCAAAAATTCAAGGTCCGTGCCAAAATTGAGTTGCATATTTTCCTTTTTTTATTTTATTTTTTTATTTTTTCATTTGTTTATTTGTTTATTAATTGAACACAATTTTACTTCAAAAATTCAAGGTCCATGCCAAAATTGAGTTGCACATTTTCATTCTGCACTTTTATCTTCAAACAGGTCACATGTAATGAACTTTCTAACATAGATCAAGTTATTCCCCTGATATACTTGTCTAAAAACATGTAGTGAATGATGAAATTCCTCTTTATCATAGGTTTAATCTATATTGAAACCAAGCCTTTGTTTTCTGCTTGTTAAAATGTATTATACCCAAATTCCATACAGACTTTAGTGACCCTGGAGGAGACAGCTACCTTAGGGCAGTGAACACACTCTGCATCCCTGCAGTAGGGTGTGTATTATGGTACACTTGTCTGTTGTCATGCAGTGCCTACCACAAAATCCTTATCAAAGTAAAGAGGACGGACTTGACAGTATAAGAAATTTAAAAATGAAGGAGAAAAAAACCCTTTCCAATGACGTTGATAGTGATCTATTATACCTGACTATTCATTACATTATACAGCATTTTATCACTGAATTTGTAGATTCTTGGTATCAAATATATATAGAGAGAGAGGTCTTCTTGAGATGTGAACTTGTATGCATGCAATGAGCCTGAGCTTCACAATGTAATAGTTGTGAATAATATCACAAATATATGTCTTGTGGAATAGACATACATATTTCCCTAATGTATCCAGGGAATTAAATTCCTGTGATTTCTGTGTAAGTGCCCTTTTTGTTTGTTCTTGGCAGTGTTTGTTATTAGTCTTCTTGATGAAAGATACTGTCACTGAAGTGAGATAAAATTCAGTGTCATTTGGCTTTGCATTTTCTTTCTGCCAAAGGTGTTTAGTATATCTTTGTATAATATTTTGAAATCTTTGTATACTTTTGTGAGCCATGTATACTTCTGTTATTTTTAAATTTCCAGGAGTTATTTTGATAATTATTATTTTGTATGATTACATGTGCATAGGCATTGTACATAGTTTTTTTTTAAATGTAAACTCTTTATTTCCAACTTTCTTCAAGTCGTAGTGAGATCGCAGCCCCTGTCAGCCTCACAAAATGATCATTCCCTCTTCAGTGAGGGAGATAAACAATCACTATTGGTAGAAGTGATGGAAAAAATTATTACTGCCCTTGGCTTCACAGCTTGGACCACAATTTGAGAAGCATTTCTTTTCATTTTGAAAAGCATGATCGTCCTCACAGATATTTGTAGGTGTATGCTCCATGGACTAAGGATAGATCTTACATGGATTTTATTTTTTGTTTCATTTACTTATATTTTTGTACTGGTCTAGGGCTTGAATTCAGGGCTTGGGCACGGTCCCTGAGTTTTTTTTTAATTTATTGATTGATTAAATTTTGTTGACAAGGTGTTGTGCAAAAGGAGTACAGTTACATAACTGGGCAGTGTGTACATTTCTTGTGATATCTTACACCCTTGTTTTTCTTTCCCTCCCCTGGATCAGGTAGAGATATATACAATACCCAGTGTACCAAAAACATACACAGCAGCCACGTGGAATATGCCAAAGGAAATTCACCTAGAACTTTAAATATAACGTCAACAATAGAGTTTGCTTATCCTTGTCTTATATGATCATACATACATAGCTTTTGAGCTATTGTGATCCACTTAGTGGTCTATTTTAGACCTTTATATGTTTAGTAGTTGATTGGTTTTAGTTACATAATGTGAGTTTGCTGACCCAAACATGTAAGAAATACCATTTCACAAGACGTTTTCTGTTTCACAGACTTGGTCTCTACTGCCTTCCCCGCCCCCAACCTAAACAGTTATATATCAAGGAGATCATGCCCCTTTGTTTTTTGTGTTCTAGGCTTGTCTTGCTCAACATTACTTGTTCAAGTTCTGACCATTTCCCCGAGAATACCAATATTTCATAATTTCTAATTGCTATGTAGTATACTACTGTATATAGATACCAAATTTTTTGATCCATTCATCTGTAGAGAGTCATCTGTATTGTTTCCATATTTTGGCTATTATGAATTGTGCAGTGATAAACATGGACGTGCAAATGTCTTTTTGAAATCCTGAGACCTGTTGTTCAGGATAGATGCCTAGGAGTGGTATGGCTGGGTCATAAGTTTGGTCTATGTTGAGCTTTTTGAGGAGCCCCCATACTTTTCTCCAAAGTGGTCGTACTAATTTTCACTCCCACCAACAATGGAGTAGGGTTCCTCTTTCCCCACATTCCCTCCAGCATTTGTTGTTGCCTGAGTTCAGAGTATAGGCTATTCTAACTGGAGTGAGGTGATATCCCTGGGTTGTTTTTATTGCATTTCCTTTACTGCCAGGGATGTTGAACATTTCCTCAGATGTTTCTTTGCCATTTTTATCTCTTCTCTTGTGAAGTAGGGATAGCTTGATTTCTTCTTTGCCAATGTGGATCCATTTGATGCCCTCCTGTTGCCTTATTGCTATGGCTAGTGATTGAAGCACTATGTTGAAAGGAAGTGGGGAGAGTGTACATCTTACATGGCTTCATAGAGTGAGTTTGGGATTTCTCCCTCTGTTTCTATTTCGCAGAAGATTTTGAGGAGTATTGATATTAGCTCCCCACTAAAGGTTTTATAGAATTCATTGGTGAATCCATCCAGGCCTGGGCTTTTCTTTGTTGGGAGGCTCTTGATTACCCCCTGTATCTCGCTGTAATGTATTGGTTTAATTAGTTGATTTATTTCTTCTTGATTCAGTTTGGGCAGTTTATAGTTCTCTAAGAATTGACCCATTTCTGTAAAATTATTGTTTTTTACTGAGTAGAGGTTCTGGAAATAGTTTCTTATGATTGTTTGAATATTGTGTGTATTTTTAGTAATTTTTCCGGTGGAGACCCTGATTTTAGAGATATTAGTCTTTTCTCTTCTTTTTTTTTTTGTAAGTCTTACAAGGGGTCTGTCAATTTTATTCATTTTCTCCAAGAACCAGCTTTCAGTTTTATTTATTTGTTGAATGGTCTTTCTATTTTTCAATCAGATTTATCTCTTCTTTAATGTTTGTGATCTCTCTCCTCCTAGTCATTTTAGATTCGATTATTTCTTGTTTCTCCAGATGTTTTAGAGTCATCATGAGGTTATTCACCTGCTTTGCTTCCATTGTTTTAATGTGAGTGCTCCGGGCAATGATCTTGTCCCTCAGCACTGCCTTAGCTGTATCGCATAGGTTTCTTTGTGCTGTATTTTCATTGTCGTTGTGGCTCAGGAATTCGTTAATTTCACCCTTAATTTGTTCTGTGATCCAAGAGTTAGAAAACAGTGAGGGGTTTAGTCTCCAAGTATTTTATAGCCTCTGTGTTATCCTTTGTTATTGAGGGTTACCTTGATTCCACTGTGATCAGTTATAATACATGGGATGATGTCGATACTCCTGTATTTGTGAAGTTCTTGGTGTTTGGGCTATGACATTATGTATTTTGAAGTATGTGCCATGGGCTGCTGAGAAGAATGTGTATTGTGTCTCTATAGGTTGAAAGACTCTGTACAGATCTCTCAGACTCATTTGGGATATGGTGCTGCTTAGGTCTTCAGCTCCCTTGCTAATCCTCTGTGTGTTGGATCTGTCTCTTGGAGAGAGTGGAGTATTAAAGTCTACTACTATGATTGTGTTTGGGTCGAACTTGTTGTGTAGTTCTGTGAGAATTCGTGCTCTATATTTCCTTCCTTCCTTCCTTCCTTGTTTCCTGGCTTCATTCCTTACTTTGGTACCTGGGTAGACATGTAGTAAATATAGCTATATGATATAAGAGGAGCAAATGAAATATTGCCAGCATTCTTGTGCCATTTTCCTCATTGGATCCTGGTCATGGGTTGATGTGTATATGTGTTTGTTTGTGACAGTTCTGGAACACCTGGGCTTTGCCTGAGCTTTTGTGCTCAATGCCAGCCTGGACTCTAGGACGTGAACAACAACTCCACTACTGGCTCTTTTGGAAGTTGAATGGAGACTCAAGGCGTTCCCTGCTCAGGCAGCCTTAGAACTGGGATCCTCAAGTCACAAACTCTCAGTGTACCTCGGATTCTAGCCATGAAAACTACTCTCATTCTTTGGTCCCTAGAAACACTATCTCTTGGCTCATGCTTCAGAAACTTTTTGGTTTGGGTTGAGTGACACCCTAAGTTACAGGTAAGAAGGCATTCTTCCCCATGTAGAAGTTGGCTTAAAGAATTGATATAAACAAGTCCAGGTTCCTGTTCTTTACAAGCTAAATTCACTCCAAATTCTGGATGGGGTGTGCACAGGACACATGTACCCCCTAAAACACTGAAACTCCTGGGGCTCTACAGCCATGCTTGAACTGGAAAGCACAGCACCAGGTGACCAGCCTCTTGTACGCCAACTGAACTTGGGAGTTCAGGTCCCCTGGAGAGGGCACTTCTGTCTGGGGTTTCATTTCTGATGCTGAGAAGCTATTTCAGGAGAGAGGGTCCCATCTACACAGGCAGATCAGAAAGGCCGGGAGGAACCCCCTCTCTGAATACCCAAGATCCACTGGGCTCCAGACTATAGAATTGGCACTTGTTAACCACGTGACAGAAGTTGGTACAGATCTGGACTTTCTGAGTTGTCCCCATGTCTCTCAATGTCTGCATCAAACCAGCCTGAACCTGGGCAAATCTCTCAGCGTCTATGGTCCTATGCCACCACCTCTGAGGGCAGTAGCTCTCCAGGGGGGCAGGATAGAGCCCCCTTTTCAAATGGCCCAGCTTGGCCGTGAGGCTCAGGAGGTTCAGTAGGGCGGCCATGGAGATGGTATTTCCATAGAAACTGAAGGAGCTGAGCTGGGAGCACTGGCCCAGGGAGGGGAGGATGGCAGAGAGCTGGTTATCAGTAATGTAACAGTGCTCCAGGGCCAGGGACTCCAGGGTGCCAGACACTTGCTCCAGCCATAGTCTCAGGGGCTCCGCACTGAAGGAGTCTCTCGGCAAACTCCTCAGACGCAGGTGCTGGAGCTGCCTGGCACAAGCGCAGTGGAACACAAAGCTCAGGTCAGCTTCCTGCAGGTCGCAGGAGCTCAGGGACAAGGCCTGCAGAGGCCGCAGGCTCCTGAAGAGGGCAGGCAGCTGTCCATGAAGGAACCTGGCTTCGTGCACATGAGGCTCCCCCACCTGCTGCAGCTGTCCCACATGTACCCCCAATTTGCTCCAGGACCAGGAATTTGTGAGGCTGAAACTTTGGGAATCACCACGCATGTCAGAGAAGTTGAGGAGGCGAAGGCTCTTTATCTGGCCCAGGTACGGATCAAAATAATCCATGGTTTCTCGACTCCATATTTGGCTCACCACCAGCTCCTGGATGGAGTCCAGCCTCACCACACGCAGAGCCTTCTACATATCAGAGATGGAGCCAGGCAGAATCTGCAGTTTCCTGGAGCACAGCTGGACTCATCCTTTCCTCTCTCTGGCCTACTGGAGCAGGAGGGCTTGGAGATCATCCTGGGCGCCCTGTTGAATGGTCAGGTCCATGGCGATGAGCAAGAGCGGCTTATTAGTCAGTCCCAAACATGGGCTGCCAGTTTGCTCATCAGTCAGGAACCCTGGGCTGGAGATGTGGGCCATGGCCAGGTACCCCCTTGTCCAAATTTCTGGGTGCTCCTTCCCCAGATCGAGCAAAAACAGATCGCACCCTTCTTCTCTAACCCCTCCAGACATGGGCATGCTACTCTACTGCCCTGGGGCTGAGAAGAATCCAGACCAGAATACAGCCCAGAGCTATAGCATCCACACAGCCTACTCAACATTCTGTCTTGGTATTTCTTATTGCTCCGGCCTTGTTTCTTCATTCCTTTCTTCCATCATTTCATCCTTTCTTTTCTTTCCTTTCCTCTCTTCTTGCGTTTTATTCCTTCCTTCCTTTCTTTACTGTTTATTCCTTAGTTTTCCTTTCTTTCTTCCCTACCTGTCTGCCATCCTCCAAGCTTGCCTTCTTTTTCTTTCTTTTTCTTCCTTATTAACTCCATTCCTTCCTTCCTCCCTCCCTCCCTCCCTCCCTTCCTTTCTTTCTTCTCCTTCCTTCCCTTCATTTCTTCCTTTCTACTTTTCTTTCTTTTAGTGTATCTCTGTAGACATGAAATTAATATGTCTATAAGATATACCAAGAGCAAATGAAGAATTTTCCGCATTGTCGTGCCACTTCGATCAAATTTTGATTTCTAAGAAAAGTAAACGATGTCTCAGAAAACTAAATACTACAAACAAACAGCCAAAAATCATAGCCGAGGCCAAACATTAATAGATCAAAATTTGAAGAAAAGCTGGGGCGGGGAGTGGGGGAAATTTCAAAATCATATGCCAGTGATATTCGCATGCAAGTAACAGAATCCTTTCTGCTCATCAGCCATAGTGCCCAGAGTGATGGAGGGACTTTCTGCAGAACTGAACTCAGAAGAAAGGCTGCTGGAAGTCAGGAAGGTTCTTATCTCCCACTAGAGATATGAGTCTCATGGACATTTTTGCCTGGGCTGCCTTTGAATCCCTGTCTTACATCTCATTTTCTGGGGTATAGGCAATGTTCATTTGATTACTTGAATACACCATATAGTTATTTCCTATACTGCGACTGCACAGAATAAGTAACTATTCAGTACCTTCTGATAGCCTTCAATAAAGTTGTGATGATTATTATTAGTAGTAGTAGTAGTATTTTTTGTCCAGTCTTAGTGTTTGGACTCAGGGCCTGAAAACTGTCCCTGGCTTCCTTTTGCTCAAGGCTAGCACTCTGCCACTTGAACCACAGCGCCACTTCTGGCCATTTTCTATACATGTGGTGCTTGGGAATTGAACCCAGGGCCTCATGTGTACAAGGCAAGCACTCTTGCCACTAGGCCATATCCCCAGCCCCAAAATGTTTTTCTTTTTTTTTGGCCAGTCCTGGGCCTTGGACTCAGGGCCTGAGCACCTTCCCTGGCTTCTTCCCGCTCAAGGCTAGCACTCTGCCACCTGAGCCACAGCACCCCTTCTGGCCATTTTCCATATATGTGGTGCTGGGGAATCGAACTCATATTCGAGGCAAGCACTCTTGCCACTAGGCCATGTCCCCAGCCCGATTTTTTTTGTATTGAGGCATAAATAATATAAATATACATAAATAAAATGTAGCTTTGTTGACATTTCTGTGATGTTGGGATGCAGATATCATCCAGAGTCGAACATAGCCACTAACATCTCTGAACAAATGAACACTGAAAACCTGAACACTGAAAACACAACACAACTCCCAACTCTCTCACGCTATGGTACCCTGATATGATACTTTCTATGCGTCCTTGCTTTTCCATTTCTTCTTATTTTTGTTTGATGCACACAGTAATTACACTTAGTAATCTATTAGTCCACAACTTAGGGGTTTTGTTACAGCCATTCAGGAAAACAAGGTCACGTTCCTGTTTTTTTCCAAATTCACTCCAGATTCTTGAAGGGATGTGCACAGGACACATGCACCCCTAAAAGAGCTCAGGATCTCCTGGGGTTTCAGAGCTTCTATGGAAAGCAATAGCTGAATTTGAAGTAAAGGTGTCCTGAAGGATGCACTTCTGTCCTGGCTTTCATTTCTTTTTTTTTTTTTTTTTTTTGGCCAGTCCTGGGCCTTGGACTCAGGGCCTGAGCACCGTCCCTGGCTTCTTCCCGCTCAAGGCTAGCACTCTGCCACTTGAGCCACAGCGCGGCTTCTGGCCGTTTTCCGTATATGTGGTGCTGGGGAATCGAACCTAGGTCCTCGTGTATCCGAGGCAGGCACTCTTGCCACTAGGCTATATCCCCAGCCCCTTGGCTTTCATTTCTGATGCTGAGAAGGGATTCCAGGAGAGAGATGGCTGACTACACAGGCAGATCTGAAAGGCCAATGAGGCTCTCCTCAGTGGCCAGCCAAGATCCATCAGGCTCCAGGCGATAGGATTGGTACTTACTCCATTCATGAAAATACTCGATACCAATGTGGACCTTGTGGGTTGGCGTCATTTCTCTCAATGCCAGTGCCAACTTAGCCAGAACTTCTTCGAATCTCTCAGGGTCAATATCCTCTGGGTCGCCATTGTCTGGGTCTTCATAGCTCTCCAGAGGGGCAGGATAGAGCCCCCTTTTCAAGTGGCCCATCCTGGCCGTGAGGCTCAGGAGATCCTGCAGGGCGGCCAAGGAGATGGGGTTGCCATAAAAACTGATGAAGCGGAGCCGGGAGCACTGGCTCAGGACAGGCAGGATGGCAGAGAGCTGGGCATCAGTCAGGTCACAGAGGTCCAGGGCCAGGGTCTCCAGGGTGCAGGCCAGGAATCCCAGCAGGTCCCTCAGGGACTCAGGCCTGAAGCCCCCCAGGGATGAAAGCCTGAGACGCAGGTGCTGGAGCTGTCCAGTGTGAGGACTCTGGGACAGAGACTCCAAGTCTGCCTCCCCCAGGGAACATATATGCAGTGAGAAGGTCTTCAGTGGCCCCAGGCTCCTAAGGATGGACAGCAGGTTTTCAGAATGGAACATGATGGTTTCCATATGAAGCTGATTGACATGTGGAAGATACCAATAGCGGGCCTTGAACATCCAGGCACAGTATGGACTCTGCCTCTCAACAGTGTACATATGGCCAAACATGTTGGAAATCTTCAGGCGGCGAAGGTTTCTCATCCAGCTCAGATAAAGGAGCACATACTTGCATGGTATCTGGACTCCAGAGTTCACAGACCACCAACTCCTGGACAAAGCATCTCCAGAACCTTCTGGATTTCAGGGAAGGAGTCAGACAGAAGCTTCAACTGCCTTGAGCACAGCTGGACTCGTGCTTTCCTCTTGTGGGCCCAATTGAGCAGGTAAGATTGGAGTGAGCAACGGGCACCATGTTTAATGGTCAGATCCATGATTATCTTCAATGGCTGCTCTTCTGTCATCCCTGAACAGCGACTCACTGTTGGCTTCTCAGTCAGGATGTCTGGATAGGAGATTTGGGCCATGGCCATGTACCCCCGTGTCCAGACGTTCGGATGCTCTTTCTGCAGACCAAGCACGCAGTTTCCACCGACTGGGGCGCTGCTTCTTGCCAAGTAGCAGATTGAGCCCATCCAGGACAGCCTTGAAGGTTCATGGGTGTGGGGACTGTGCCAGGTCCACCAGGGGGAGGCAGGGGAAGGGCCAGGCCTGCACCATGGCCTTCAGCACCTCTCTGTGGCCTCCAGTATAGGTCTCCATGAAGATGGACGGGAATAGCAGCACTGGTAGATCCTCCAAGGCGGAGACAGCCAGGGCCGGTTGCCTCAGCAGACTCTGCATGGTGAGATGCTGGAGCAAGGGTGGGGTCCTCTTGCTCATCTTGGTGGATGAGATGTGGGTCAGGTGTGCAGAGCTCTCTGGATCCCAGCAGGGCCAGGCACTGACTGCAGACTCAGGGGCTTTGCTGTTGTTCCTGATCACTGGGTCCCTTTATACTCCTATACCCTGCCCTCAGTATCTCATATCAACCAATCAGGGAGCAGATTTTGATAGGATTTCTGAGCCATACCATCACACCTTGGTTGGGTGTGGCACTGGAGATAAATTCACATACTCTTTTAACCAAAATATCACAGGATGAAAGGCTGGACCCACACTTGGGAGGTCCTCTTTGAAACGTAAAACAAAGTAGACAAAAAGACTTGACTGTCTTCTATCTTAAATCCTTCAGAACTCCCACAGTTCTTCCACTGCCCTCAGTGCAAAAGACAGAAGAAGAGTTCTTAGCCCAACTTTATGGAGCCCACCTAGACTCTAGAAAATTCGATATTTTTACCTTCTTTTCTGCTTCCCTTCCTTCATCATGCCCATCTTCCTTTCCTTCCTGCCTGCCTTCTTCCATTTTCCTTCCTTCATTTGTTACTTTATCCTCAACGGTGACTTGAACCTGGGGCCTGGCTTTTATACTGTTGTGCCAAGTCGCGAAACCACCACCAAGAAGACCACCGAGACTCAGACATTCTGAAATGCAAAAGCAAGGCAAGGCTTTATTTAAGTGAGCTGCAACTCGGGCCTCTTCCTATTCACCGACACAGCGGAGGTTAGGAGGGAGCCTTGAGCTGCGATTACACAGGGCTTATAAAGGCAAAAACAAAGTTACAACAATCAGGTGTTCAAGCAAGCAAGATTCGGACACAGGTTCAAATATGATTGGCTCAGGGCTCTAGGCACTCTGGGGACAGTCAGAGTTAAGCATTCCCAGTGGTTAGAGTTCTTGACCGGCTGGGCCCTAATGGGCTTGTCCTGGGTTTGCTCACAGGGCCTGCTTATCTCAGGTTTGCATGGTAAAGTGGGGCTCACGTGGTAAAGTGGGGTTCATGTGGTAAAGTGGGGTGTGACTTCAAAGTCTGGCACTTCAGTACCTGATGTGCTGTTTGTCAAGTCTAGTGCTCTACCACTTGAGCCACAACACTAGTGAGGAAATGGTATGAGAGGAAATTCAACATCAAATAACTAATGACCTCCCATGAAATCTAAAGGAAGTCTTTCTACTTCTGCAACAAACTGCACGATGAGAATTCTCAGTAGTTGAAGCTGTAGTGGTTGAGTTTTGATCAAATGTGCCTTCAGTATGCAGACCACAGTCCATTTGTCCTCCCATAAGGAATCTTTACTTTGTGCCCGCCCAGGCACAGCAAAAATAAAATGATAAAGCCAAAACAAAAAGCAAGAAAGAAATATTCATACTGGATTCCAATGTCTCATGCATGTAATTCTACTCAGGAGGCTGAGATCTGAAGACCCCATTGAGAAGCCAGCCAGGCAAGAATGTATGTCAGAGTATTATTACCAAGAAATTCCTCACTAAAAATTCTAGTTGTCCTAGAATCCTAGCTACTGAAGAAGTCTGAAAACTGTGGGTCACAATTCAAACCCAAACTGGGCCAAAAGTCTGTGAGATATTCTAGGATTTGATCATTAGTGTAAGTGGTAATGCACTAGCTTTGACAAAAAGTGGCTCAGGTATAGTTCCCAGGCCCTGAGTTCAAGACCCAGTTCATCACAAAATAAAAAGAAACGAAGGAAGGAAAAAGAGAAGGGTGGACGCTAGTGAGGAATTTCTGGAGGGAGGCAGGGACTGAGAGATATAGGGAAAGAAGGTGACAGGAAGCAAGCAAGGAAGGAAAAAACAAAAAATGGAAGGAAAGAAGCATGGAGGAAGGTAGGAACAATGGAAGGAACCAAGGAAGGGAGAGAGGGAGGGAGGGAAACGAAGACAGAATGTCCACATTTCTTGGTAGAAGGTAAAAATTGGGCTGGCTGCTCTCCTTTGGGTCCTCTGCAGACTCATGGTACTGGGCCATCTGTGGTAATGCCTTGAGGAATGAGGCTATAAGCTTGGGACATCTTCCTGTTCAATATATTATGCATTTGGGGGCTGGGGATATGGTCTAGTGGCAAGAGCGCTTGCCTCGCATACTTGAAGCCCTGGGTTCGATTCCCCAGCACCACATATACAGAAAATGGCCAGAAGTGGCGCTGTGACTCAAGTGGCAGAGTGCTAGCCTTGAGCATAAAGAAGCCAGGGACAGTGCTCAGGCCCTGAGTCCAAGGCCCAGGACTGGCAAAAAAAAAAAAAATATATATATATATATATATTATGCATTTGAAGGACAAAACACTGCCAGGATGCTGTCCCTGAGCTTTGATACTCCATGCTAGCTCTCTATCACCTGAACAGCAGCACCATTTCTGCCTTTTTTGCTGGGTCATTGGAGATGAGTCTCAGGGACTTTCAGGCCCAGGCTGGCTTTGAACTGTGTTCCTCAGATTTCACCCTCCTGAGGAGCTGGGTTTAATAGTGTGAGCCCTGAGGACTGGCTCGCTGAGTTTTTGCTATTGCATTATTTTGATCATTGTTTTATGAGTATACATCAGTTGTGCACAGTGGTGGGGTGCAGTCTTTGTGAAACAAACACACAGTCTCCCAATTTGTACTCATGTTTTCTGCAGCTCCCAATCAGGAGAAGCCATCGTTATTGCTATCAATCCTACACACCCGATCTAGAAAGATTTGAGATTCCACCCTGATTCAGGTTCTTATTTACCAAGTACCTTGGATGAGCAACATCTTTGTTCTATGTTTGAGTGATCATCAAATATACTTTGTGAGCATTCACTAGTTTATTATCCTCTTATTTTTTTTTCATTTTGTACCAGTGTTTGAAGTCTCAAACACTTGCTTAGCCTATTCTGCTCAAGGAAAGTGCCCTACTGCATGGGCCACACCACTAATTGTGGTGAGGTTGGGGTCCCCTTGGTCCTCTTGGTGGATGAGATGTGGGGCAGCTGTGCAGGGCTCTCTGAACCCCAGCCGGGCCAGGCACTGCCTTCAGACTCTATGACTCTGCGGCTGTTCTCTGATTCCTGGGTATCTTTATACCCCCAGCCCTGCCCTCACTATCTCATATCAATCAAAGAGCAGTTTATGACGGGATTTCTGAGCCTAACACAGCACACGTTGGATGAGTGATGTATTTTTGGTTAATGCAAAAAGTGCTTGGAACTAAAATGTGATGGGTTTAGCGGCGTGACTCACACAACCCAGCTTCTCAAGTGTTCTACCTCTCGAGCCCAAACAGGAGTTCTGAGTTGTTCCTGACTTTATTAGATATAAGTGTCTGGATACTGACAAAGAAATGGAGATTTCTTTTTTTTTTAATTTTTTTTTATTATTAATTGAACATAAATTTTTTTTTACAAGGTGTTGTGCAAAGAGGGTGCAGTTACATAGTAGGGCAGTGTGTACATTTCTTGTGATATCTTACAACCTGTTTTTCCATCCCTTGTCTAGGTCAGGTAGACCCATATGCAATATACAATGTATCAAGCACATATACAGTGTTCACAGACTTGGTCTCTACTGTCTCTCCGTCTCCCTTTGTTAACAGTCATATATCAGGGAGATCATGCCCCTTTGTTTTCTGTGTTCTAGGCTTGTCTCACTCAACATTATTTGTTCGAGTTCTGACCATTTCCCTGCGAATAACAATATTTCACCATTCCTAATCGCTATGTAGTATTCCATTGTGTATAAGTACCGTATTTTATGGATCCATTCATCTGTGGAGGGGCATCTGGGTTGTTTCCAAATTTTGGCTATTGTGAATTGTGCCGCGATAAACATGGAAGTACAAATGTCCATTTGATATCTTGGGTTTTGCTGTTTAGGATAGATGCCTAGGAGTGGTATGGCTGGGTCATAGGGTAGGACTATATTGAGCTTTTTGAGAAACCTCCATACTGATCTCCAAAGTGGTTGTACTAATTTGCACTCCCACCAACAATGGAGAAGGGTTCCTCTTTCCCCACAGCCCCTCCAGCATTTGTTGTTTCCTGAGTTCAGAGTATAGGCCATTCTAACTGGGGTGAGGTGGTATCTCAGGGTTGTTTTTATTTGCATTTCCTTTACTAGCAGGGATGTTGAGCATTTCCTCATATGTTTCTTTGCCATTTTTATATCTTCTCTTGTGAAGTCTCTCTTTAGCTCTTTTGCCCATTTCCTAATAGGTTTATTGGGCTTGGAGGGGCTTAGTTTTTTGAGTTCTCTGTAGATGACAGATATCAGGCCTTTGTCTGTTGCTGTGCTGGTAAATATCCTTTCCCATATCGTTGGCTGTCTTTCTATTTTGGTGGCTATGACTTTAGCTGTGCAGAAACTTTTTAATTTGTAGTAGTCCCATTTGTTGAGTCTTTCCCCTATTTGTTGTGCCCCTGGGACTCTATTCAGGAAGTTCCTTCCTGTGCCTATAAGTTCTAGTGTCTTTCCTACTCTGTCCTTCAGTAGTTTCAAGGATTCAGGTCTGATGTTGAGGTCCTTGATCCATTTTGAGTTGATCTTGGTGCATGGTGATAGGCTTGGGTCTACTTTGAGTTTTCTGCATATGGCAGCCCAGTTCTCCCAGCACCAGTAGTTGAAGAGGCTATGTTTATTCCATTGTATGTCTTTAGCTCCTTTGTCGAATATCAGTTGGCTGTAAGAGTGCGGTTTTATTTCTCGGTCTTCAATTCTAATCCACTGGTCTTCCGATCTGTTTTTATACCAATACCATGCTGTTTTTGTTATGATGGCCTTGTAGTAGAGCTTGAAGTCTGGTATGGTGATACCTAGAAATGGAGATTTCTGAGAGATCCAAATAAAGTTAAAAACAGAAACAAAAACAAAAATAAAAACAAGGACAACCAGCCCAATGTAGAGCACCCACCAAGTTAGCTGAATTACTTTTACCCTGTCCCTGCCTTCTTCCTTCCCAACTTCTCTCTCTCCCTCTCACCTCTCTCCCTCCCTCCCTCCTTCCCTCTCTCCCTTTCTTCTTTACTTTGGGATAAAGAGTAACTTGCACTCAGAACCTGGTTGTTCTGTCTTAGCTGTTTATGAAAAAGCAAGTGGTCTACCTATGACTTGACCCACAACAGTAATTACCCATTTCTCCTTCCTTCCATCTTTCCTTCCTTCCTTCTTTCCTTCCTTCCTTCCTTTCTTCTTTCCTTCCATCCTTCTTTCCCTCCCTCTCTCCCTCCCTCCTTGCTTCCTTCCTTTCTTACCTTCCTTCCTTGCTTCTTATCTTTCTACTTTTCTTTCTTTTGGTGGACCTGGGAAGACATGAAGTATGATGAAAGATTAGTGCCTGAATTCTCATGCCATTTTCTTCAAATGTCGACAACAACTGCATTACCTATGGAGGAGTCTCATCCCAAAATGGGTGGGAGATGAAGAAATAGTTCCCTTGTTGTCATGGGAGGTCCTTCCCTATTTGATATTAATTCACATCCCCCTATATTTTCTTCAAAAAGTGGATCAGGGTATTCTTGTCTTTCAAAATATATCATTGATGGGTTTGTTTGTGTGTCTGTTTGTGTGGCAATTCTGGGATTGGAACTCAGGTCTTGGGTGCCACCCATGAGCTTTTGTGAGCAATGACAGCAACCTTTGTTGATAGGAATCTAGTTGAGTCCAATCTTCACTTCCAGAGGGAAAAAGAAAAACAAAGAAAGAAAGAAAGAGAGAGAGAGAAAGAAAGAAAGAAAGGACAAAGAGAAAAGAAGGAGGGGGAGCTGGGGATATAGCCTAGCGGCAAGAGTGGCTGCCTTGGATACACGAGGCCCTAACACCCACGATTCTCCAGCACCACATATACGGAAAACGGCCAGAAGCAGCGCTGTGGCTCAAGTGGCAGAGTGCTAGCCTTGAGCGGGAAGAAGCCAGGGACAGTGCTCAGGCCCTGAGTCCAATGCCCAGGACTGGCAAAAAAAAAAAGAAAAGAAAAGAAAAGAAGGAGGGGAAGAGAAAAGGAGGGAGGGAGGGGCAGATGGAGGGAGAAAGGAGGAAAGATGGAAGGAAGAAATTGAGGCAGGAAGAAAAGAAAGAAGAAAGGTATGAAAGAAAAGAAAGGAAGGAAAATATGGAGGCTGGCAAGCAGTAAAGGAACTAAATAGGAAGGAAAAGAAAGGATAAAGCTGTAGAAAAGAAGGAAAGGAATGAAAGGAGAGAAGAAAGGAAGGGAAGAGAAGACAAAGGACAGAAAATAAAAGGAGAAAAGACAGTCAAAGAATGAAGGAAAAAGGAAAGGAAGAATGAAAAAGAAATGCATGTGGGGTATGGGAGGAATGAAGGAACAAAGAAATAAAGGAAAAGGACGCAGAGAAGAATGTCCAGTGGTCTCTGTGGATGCTATGGAGCTGGGCTGGTGGCTCTCCTGGGATGCTTCCTGGCCCCAGGGCAGTGGAGCATCTTGGGAATTCCTGGAGTGATTGAGGGATAAGGGTGGGAATTGTTTTTGCCTGGGTGTGATTTACATTTCAAAGAATAGGAAGCTCAGTTTGAATTAATCTGGAGAGTGACACCCTGTGTATTTTTGCTGGGTGTGGCTCAATAATCGCACCCAAAGCTGCTCTGTGATTGGTTGACGTGCACTTCTAAAGCCAGGGCTCAAGGGTACAAAGGGGGCAATGGATCAGAGAACAGCAGCAGAGTCCCTCAGTCTGCAGTCAGTGCCTAGCCCTGCTGGGCTTCAGGGAGCCATGCACAGCTGACCAACATCTCATCCAGCAAGATGATCAAGAGCCCCCTACCCTTGCTCCAGCGTCTCACCATGTAGAGTCTGCTGAGCCACCTGACCCTGGCCAGCTCTGCCCTAGATGATTTGCCAGTGCTGCTTTTTCCTTTGCTGTTGATGGAGGCCTATACTGGGGCCACAGAGAGGTGCTGAAGGCAATGGTGCAGGCCTAGCCCTTCCCTTCCTTTCCCTTCCCTTCCCTTCCCTTCCCTTCCCCTGCGGAACCTGGAAGAGTCAGTAGAAACAGAAACCTTCAAGCCTATCCTGGATGGGCTCAATTTGCTACTTAACACCAAACTGTACAACATGAGGAATGTTCCTGCCTAGAAACTTAGCAACTCAACAAATTAAAGATGTGAGGATCATGGCTCAAAATCAGCCGAGTTTTGAAAGTCTATGAGATTCTCATCTGAACTGAACCACCACAAAACTAGAAGTGGAACTGTGTGTCAACATGGTAGAGCACTTGCCTTGAGCAAAAGAGCTTAGGGACAGCCCTCTAGCTCTGAATACAATCTGGGAACCACCAACAAAAAAAAAGAAAGAAAGAAAATTGTCATTCAGACCAAGGTTGCATTTTCTCACTTGTAATTATAACTA
The DNA here is from genome assembly GCF_023159225.1 of Perognathus longimembris pacificus. Classification (NCBI taxonomy): domain Eukaryota; kingdom Metazoa; phylum Chordata; class Mammalia; order Rodentia; family Heteromyidae; genus Perognathus; species Perognathus longimembris. The sequence goes on along the minus strand of NW_025960807.1, from coordinate 25,357 downwards.
CTAGGGAGGCTGAAATCTGGGGACTACAGTTCGAGGCCAGCCTCAGCGAAAACATCTGAGATTTTGATCTCCAATTAACCAGAAAACAACCCAGAAGTGGAGTTTCTGAGTCACATGGTAGAGGGCCACCCTTGAACTGAGAAAGCTGAGTAACAGTGCTTGGGCCATGATTCCATTTCAAAGTACTCTCACAAAAAGAGCAAAAAAAAAAAAAAAAACAGGAAGAATTTGGCTTATCATTGTTCTTATTTTCTATATAACATGTGAAATTACACGCTTTTTTGGTTTTGTCTTTATTTTCCCTGGTTTTACCCCTGTTATCTGGGTAACTGATTTTAGTACCCTGAATATTGTGTATTCATGTAACTGAACTATGGACGGGAAAGGGAATACAAAAAACGGAGAGACAAAGGAGAATAAGACAAACCTATGCAACAGCAATACATACAAAACTAGATGGTGAGAACCAACTGTACAATTTGTGGGCCGGGGAGAGAAATGGGGAGGAGTAAGGTAAAAAATTAACAAACAATAAAGAAAAAAAGAATAAACAATCTGGCCTTCTTGGAGATGTAAGTCCTTTATTTAATGAAAAAAATAATTGAATTTACGAATTCCTGGATTGTGTTGTGTGAACATGAAGTATAGGAGCTAAACTTATGTTGGCAAAACACAGGGATAAGAAAGTGGTATGAAGCCTCACATCTCGTTCTGTGGATGATAAAGCTTTCTGAACTTTAGTTTTCTCATGTATAAAGGGATTCTAATAAGAAAAGCTGGGGCGGTTCGTGGGGAAGGGGGGTCAGAATTTCAAAATCAAGAGCCAGAGACATCCCATGAAATCAACAGAACTCTTTCTGCTCCTTAGCCATAGTGCCCAGAGTGATGGAGGGACTTCCTGCAGAACTGAACTCAGGAGAAAGGCTGCTGGAGGTCAGGCAGGCTCTGATCTCCCACTAGAGACATGAGTCTCATGGACTTTCCTGCCTGGGCTTCCTTTGAGTCCCAATCCTCACATCTCACTTTCTGGGGTATAGGCAATGTTCGTTTAGTCACTTTGAATACACAGTATACTTATTTCCTTCAGTGGGACTCTTTATTCAGTGCAGGGGCCAGCTGGCAGCGAAAGGGAATCCTGATTGAGGGGGCAAGGATTAAAGAAAAAGAAAAATAAAGACAAGAGAAAAAAGACAAAAGACAAAAGATGGGGTTCAGGAGGTCAGCAGCTCAAGATTGAGCTGCACTTTTGCCAGATCACCCCTCACTCCTGTGGATAGGCACACAGGCCCATCCTAGGTTTTACCTGTCCTTTCCTATTGGTCTCTGATTGAGAAACCCAAGCAAATTTTTTAACAGATATAAACATTTACATTCAAATTTCTGACAATTACTCCTGATTTTTTTTAATTAAAGAAACATTTTTAACTATAGTTCCTCTTTCAAACAATGCAATAATGCTTTAAAACAGTAGGTAATGCCCAAACTTATTGCCCATGTGAATTTAAACTTAAACTCACTGAATTTTATATCATACTCTTTAACATGTTTACACTCATACACACACACCACATACACATTCAAAAGATCTTAAAGCACACAAAATAAATATCGGCCATACATTTTCTAGTGGCAAGAGTTATTTTTGCCCATCTTACTCCTGCAACACCCAAATTTTAAGACAAAACTTTTAACAAATGATTTTAGCATTCTCCAGCCTCATTTTCCAGGGCTTGATAGTTTTAACAAAATATTTTATCACACCAAATAATTTTCTGCTGAAGAACACTGGGTGAGGGTCCCCCAGAGTTCTTGTTGCGGACACTCACACTCTGATTTTGAGCTGTCTCCTGTACAACTTTCCAATGAACTAAACATAAATTCAGGGAGCTAAGGGAGTCTGTCCCATTTTGTCCCTCACAGTCAGGAGATACAGAAAACAGAGAAGAACATTCCAGACCAATCCTGTAACAATACGGGCAATTTTTCCTTTTCTGCAACACAATCTTTTCTAGTATCTAATTGCATTTACTGTTACTTTCCTAATTCACCGCCAGACCTAGGCTCCTCAGTACTCAATCTCATCCTATGACCTTTTGCTTTCAATTTCACTTTCTGTTTTACATCAAAGTCCAATTAACCACAGCATTCAGATTACTCAGAGCATTTTACATAAGTCAGACAAACGTACAGAAATGGCAACAGTAAAAGCACTTTGACAAATCTAGAGAAGCAGCAATGCTAAGAAAAGTAAGGGAGGAGAATTCCGCTGGGGACCTAAAGCGAAAGAGAAGGAGTCACTCCTGGAAGTCTTCTGTTTGCCGCGTTCTCAGTTCAGACCCGATACCTAGGAGGAATTTGTCCTGCCAGTGTGGAGGAGGTTAGACAACACTCACACAGACACACCACATACAAAGCACTTGACAAAAACCCAAATCACAGCAGTAGCAAATTGTTCGAAGTGCAGGTAACAGGCAATGTACGGAACAGATTACGCACAGATTTCTCCAAATAATGCCTGTCTCCAAAAATGCCTGTACTGAGGAACAATTTACTGAAGTCGCAGCTCGTGGTAAATTATTCAAAACGAGCTAACAGACTATGCACGGAGGAACACACTACATATGGATCCAAAAAATTGTCTATCTACAAAATGTCTGTACTGAGGAACAATTTACCCACATGTGGGTCTGGGGACGATTCCCACAGATCCGGAAGGCAGCCCTATAGCGCGTCCACCAAGGCTCTTTTGCCAGCCACACACACACACACACACACACACACACACACACACACACATGTTGCAGGGCCACAGCACACATACACATCGGCAATGCCTCACTCATCTTACCGGCCGGATTGTCACGAACCCGAGGTCGGGTGTCTGTGTGGGATTAGGGGGTATCCAGTACGAGACCCCACTGAAATGATCAGATGTGGATCCCCCAAAAGACCACCAGAGACCAATGCAAGCAGCAAAAAGGGCTTTTATTTCTGGCTAGCTCAGTCCTCCACACACTCAGTAAACTGATGACACTAAGAGGCCCTGACCCTAGGGCTTCCAGCTGTTTTACATATTCTTTGGGGAAGGCAGGGACTTAGCATACATCATAGCACCTTTTAATTAGATACTGGAAAACACACCTGGGTGGGGGATTTCTGGAATAACTCCAAAACTTCTTTTTCTTCTCTGGCGGTCAATCCTATTATTGTTTATGGTTTCTCTGTGAACTCTCTGTCGCAGGGCATTTTATGGACTTTACTGGGAAACGAGGGGTGGGGGTTGGGCTTACAGTAAGGTCAGTCAGGTACAGAATGGGGTCTTAGTACAATATGGAGTTACTCTTGTCCTTTACTGTGGCTATACAGCCGTTCTATAGAGCTCTGAACTCATCTCCAGCCTACATGTGTACTATGCAAATCTCTGCATTAAATATCTGTTCCCGGTTATCATGGCACTTTTGGATTTCCTGATAAAACCCTGACTGGTGGTTCACCCTTATTAAGCTGGGCCAAATTTTATGGTGCAGCAAATTTTGGACTATCATGCTAAAAAGGAAAAATCATGATGAAACCCTGATTCAAGTTGAAAGAGATGGAAAAGGAGTTGCAGAAAGGAAAAAAATTATCAAAGTGAAGCATCTAGAAAATAAAACCAAGCCAGATGCAGGCGTTCTCGGTGGAGATTTGAGAGAGAGATTATGGGTACCAAGCAGGTCCTATCAGATTGCAGAACAAATTTCCCCACAACACCCAACACTACCTTCAGCTTCATTTTTGTCCCCCAGACCAGAGATAAAGGAAAATGAAATGATCTCAGGAATGTTCCCAACAAAACAACAAATGCCAGAATTTCTCAGTTGAGTCCTATTGACCTGAGAAAGGAAACTCTGCTCCTTGTATTTTCTATATGTATCAAGTGTAGTCCAGTCGAGTTAACAGATGGATTTTTGGTGCCCCAAATCTGTGTTGCTGAGGAGGGATAAGGTACAGAGGGGTGTGGCACAGTTGGTTCTGGTTCAGGGCTTTACCACGTGAATCAGGCTCATAAGGAAGCAATCTCAAAACACCCAGATGACCAGAGACATCCAAAGGTGGTGGGCTTGGGAGGGAGGGGGATCTTGCCATACTACATTAAAAAAATACTGGGCACGAGTAGCTCACGGTTGTCTTCCTAGTTACTCAGAAAACTAACATCGAAGACCAAGTTCAAAACCAGCCCAGGCAGAAACGTTCTACTCAGACAAAGCTGGAAGTGGTTCTATTGCTCAAGTGGTAGAGACCTAGGCTTGAACAAGAGAAGCTCAGGGACAATACTCAGGCCCAGAAGGCCAGCCTTAGTACTGTAACACACACACACACACACACACACACAAACACACACACACATCTAGAGAAACGCTGCAATTCACTTTGTCATCTTTTGAGTGCAAGGCGTCTTGATCCATGACACCACTTCCATCGTTCTCCCCCATCTCTCCCAACTGACCCTGTCATGTGTGCTTGTTTCATTTCCACATTTAGGCATTGAATATTAGGAATTCATTTGGCCACCTTCCCTCTGTGGATTCATTTACCGTGATTCCCCTTGACCTCTTTCCTCTCTGCCACACCACAAGTGCTGGTATTCTGTGTGCATGTGTGTGTGTGTGTGTGTGTGTGTGTGTGTGTGTGTGTGCTTGTCCTGGGGCTGGAACACAAGGCTGTGCCTTATCATTAAGCAATAATGCTTAAGGCTAGTGTTCTAACATTGACACACAGCTTCACTTCCAGAATTTCGGTGGGCGCTTATTGGACATGGATTCTCAGAGACTTTTCCTGCTGGGGCTGGCTTTGAACCATTGTCCTCAAATCTCAGTCGGCCACCTGATCATCAAGGATTTGATGAGTGACAGTATGCCAAAGGCTGATATGCTTTGTTTTTCTTCAAATATCTCTGAGACATCAGAAACTGGAACAAAGTGCTTAGTAAGAGGAAAGAACAAAAATACATGAAATGAAATTCAAATTGACCTGTCTCTAGCTACAACTTCTGACTGTGCCATTACGAGAAAAATGAGTAAAAGCAGCTTATTTATTGAAATGATTTCAACTATGTAAATTAATATCTAATGGCAAAAGAGACCCGCTTGGAAAGATATGCAAGTTTCTTCTTAGGAGGGCTTAATTTGCCCAGGGGATTTTCTGTCCCTAAAGGCTTGCACACAATTTATATCAGGCATTATCAAGATGATGTAGCACTTGGGGACAAAGATGCAGCCCAGAAGCCCTGCACTGGAGGCCAAGATGGAGAAGACCTCCACAGCCACCATGACCTTGCCCTTGGCACTGTGGTAGACAGGCAGGAAGGTGAGCCACACACTGCAGAACACCAGCATGCTGAAGGTCAGGAACTTGGCTTCATTGAAGGTGTCAGGCAGGTTTCTGGCCAGGAAAGCCACAGTAAAGCTGGCCAGGGCCAGGGAGGTCAGGTATCCCAAGACACAGTAGAAGGCTGTGAGGGAGCCCTTGTTACACAGGATGATGAGGTGCCCATGTTCAGAGTGTATGTCTGTGTCAATAAAAGGAGGAGAGGTTCCCAGCCAGATCCCACAGAGAGTTGCCTGGATCAGGGTGCATATGGGAATGATGAAGTTAGGAGCCCCTGACACCAGCAGCCACCTCATCCTTCTCCCTGGAGTAGTGACCTTGAAGGCCAGAACCACAGTTACAGTTTTGGCCAAAACAGCAGAAACAGCGACAGTGAATACAACTCCAAATGTGGTTTGCTGTAGAATGCAGGTGACTGTGTTGGGATGGCCAATAAAGAGCAAGGAACAGAGGAAACAGAAGATGAGGGAGAGGAGCAGGATGTAGCTGAGAGCCTGGTTATTCGCCTTGACAATGGGGGTGTTGTGATGTTTCACAAAGACCCCAAGAACAGCTGCTGTGAGTGTCGATAAACCCAGAGCCACGCAGGCCAAGGTCATGCCCAAGGGCTCCCCATAAGCCAGGAAGCTTGCAGCTCTTAGGAGGCACTGGTTTCTCTGTGTGTTGGCATACTGGTGATCTGGACACTTCACACACTGCTCCATGTCTGGTGAGGAAGACAAAAAGCCATTAGTTCCTTTCCAGTGCTTAAAATGAAATTAGGATACCCCTACCTAGAAAAATAATATGACATATTGATAGTTGTTAGCATCAACTTCATATGACCTAGTATTACTAGACTTATTTAGTATTATTTTTATAATTTCATTATGTTCCTACACTTGGCTCTAATTTCTAGTTGGAACTATTACTTTGCAATGAAAATGATTCCTTTTCTTCTCTGTCATTCCGAATGCCCTAACAATAATTTTAGACATCTCTTCATTATTCCATGATATTTTTCAGCCATTTTGGACACAACTCAATATCCTTATTTAAAACGAAGACAGAAAGATGTTGAATTTTTTTGTCTCTGTTCGTATATATAGGAGCACTGTGGTCCTTCCTTGTAATTGTGACATTTGCTTTTCCTACTCACCTGTAAAGCAGTAGAGAACAGAGATTATAATTATTCTTTGAAGCTATACAGTCAGTCCATGCAGAAGTGTTGAACCAAACAAGAGCATTTTCTCTGCTTTAATAACAGTTCTGGACAACTAGCAAATAAAGATCTGTGTTTTCCGTATAATGTGAAAAAATTTGCAAAACATGGATACCTCATTATTCACAGGATTTTGTATTCTATAGGATAGAAAATACGCTAACATTACTCAGTATTTAAATAAACATACATACATTATACTAGGAAAAGTTAATCCTATATACAATTCAGAGCCCATGATGTCTTTTTTCTTTTCAAAAGGCAGTATCATGCCTTGTTGTAATTAAACTACTAAGTGAATGAAGGAAGACTTTGATTGCAATTCCAATACATGACATTCGTAGTCCTTTTCATGGTTTGTGGAGCAATAGGAGAGAACCTGTATTTCTCCCTCTGCTGTGAACTTACCTGTCCCATTAGCCATCTCATTCTCTGTGCAAGGGGTACAATCAAAGCAACAAGCAGCCTTTCCCTCCTGAAGGGATTTCCTGAATCCAGGACCACAACTCTGACTGCAGACAGAAAGAACAGGCTGAGGAACGTAAGAAATGTGTCAGAATCTGTTTAGGCTTTTCCTAATATTTCCAAGGTTTCCTTATTTGAACGACTAATTCACAAACTGGATTTATGTGTATTGATATACTACTCTAAGGAATCAAAGTCGTTCAAATTCCTTACCATAACATATCAATACACATGAATTGCATGCTGCTATGGATTCCACATCTTGTCACCAGAAAAGATTCATGTGTTACCTCATTCAATGATTCCTCTCATGAAAGAGATCTAAGTAGCAGCTCAACTAATCATTACATGAAATCACCAGAAAAGGGAACAAAGTAAACCTTTCAGATACATAAAGCAATTCCTTTGGTACTTCATTGGTATTAGTACGCTGGTAAGAAACATGAAATTTGTATTTTATGACAATATTCAAAATTCACATTTAGAAACAAACTGAATTTTTCTTGGAGGATGCTGATCCTGGATCTTGAACTCAGTGTCCAAGCAATGTCCTTGAGCTATTTTGTTTTCAAGATAAATGATTGGCTGCTTGATCTACAGCTCTAGGTTAGTTTTGAGGTGTTTTAGTGACACAGATTCTAACAGAGTATTTTGGCCTAGTGGGGCTCTAAAATGAGCTATAATCTGAGATCTGAGGATGTCAACCTCCCACGCAGAGAGGAATAGAAGCATCAGGCAGCAGGCAGCAGGAAATCTTTTGTGGTGGTTAAATGAAGGTAAGAGTCTCACAGGTATTCCTGCTGGACCTGAATTGAAACAGTGACATTCAGAACTGAATAGCTTCTATTCTATTACTGGAGTCAGTGCTGGGATTCAATCAGGTATACATTTGACTTACTTATATGCTCTTAAAATCATTACAATTAAATAACAACGCACCTCTGTAGTTTCTATGGCCCACTCTACCAAATCTTCAGATAAAGATAGTTGATGATCATGTAGAGCAAATGGAGAAAACTGTCCTATTTTCACCTTAAGATCAAGACCTTGTGGAATATTCCAAGTGTTCACAATGTCATACTCTGCCTCCAATTTTCTTTTGTTATCTAAAATCACCTGGTCTCCAGCAGGATTCTGAAATTCGGTGTTCTTCAGAAAAGGATGCAGCTGCAAGAGATACATTATCATTTGTTGAACTATATCCCAGTGGTTAGAAAGAAAAGCAGAATTAAGAATGGCTCCTCAGAGGGTTGGGACACTAGATTCAGACCCGCTGCATCAGTGACGAGCCCAGGGTTGAGCTTGCAATAAGACTCTCGTGATTACAAAAAAAAAAAAAAAAAAAAAAGAAGAGAAATAGAAAAGCTCCTGAGTGTCTTTAATCTCTGATTCAGAATTCAAGTAAAGCACAGAAACTTGACAAAGCACTCCAGAAGAAAGACTTTGGAGATATAAGAATAATTTTCCTGAAAGCTGCTCACACAGCCAAGTGCTAGAAGGCCTCTTTTCAAGAGAAACCGATTACATTTAAATAAGCATAAATGTAGTCATTCTAAGCGGCTAGAGTTTTCCACAACAACTAATTCTATAGGTGTCAATAGTTATAGCTTGAGTTTGTTCAATTTTTAATACCTAAAGGAGAATGAATCTAGATTACCTATGAAAAATAGAAATACTTGTGCTCAGCAGGTTATCTGTAGAAACTCTTAGGGAAAAGGTGATTAGACTCTTTCAACAACATTACCCATGTGTATGTGGAAGTTATTAGTTACTAGAAGAAAGAATAGAAGCATGGAATTGATTTCTTTCTTGCTACTGGCCTGTTCTCCATAAGAGCACAAGAGCACAAGTCTAGAAAACCTCACAGACATTTATAGATATTTAATGTCTTTAGTTTGGGGAAGACAAATAAATATTTAATTACATGTGGTAAGAATGTCCTCTAGGAATTGACTGTGCTTACTGTGCATGCCATTCGAAATAGAAGGCCTTACCTGTGCAGGGGAAGGCACTGTCTCTTTTCTGTTTTCTATTGTTTGTACTTCTGTTTGATGTAGCAGCATCTCATGGAGAGCCTGGGCCACAGCATACACAGCATTGTATATATTGTAACTTTCTCCAGACATAGTCATGTCAAAAATGTGCCCAGGCAACCAATCCAAAGAAGCCTCATGAGGACAGTTCTGCCATGTTACACAGTCAGACTCAGAATCTGAGCAATTGAAAGAGAGAAACCACAGCCGAGCAAGGAAAAAGTCTTGTGGGTATTTGGAAGGGTTTACTGCCTTGACAAAATCTGTGAATCCAGAAACATCTGAGTGATGGTGTGAAAAAGTGAGATGGACATGGAATGAACCTCGCCTTAAAGATCTCCTCCTTATGGGTAACTCCCACTGTGAGTTCAGAATACAAACTTTACCTTTTATTAAATACTGCTCAATAAACTCCATGAAATCTAGTGCACCTTCCTTACCACCGTATATGATGAGGACATTTGCTGAAGATTTGTTAATCTGGTTATACAGTGCCATGATTTCAAATGATAGGCCATAGTTTAGGAGTGCTAGCTCGAAGGCTACACAAACCCTGTTCTTGTCCATCTCTTCTTTCAGTAGAGGAAGAATCCACAAGCCATTCTCATCTAGAAAGGTTAACAGTCCCACCCAGTTCCATCTGAAGTAAACCAGTAAGGAGACCATGGCAGTAGCTATAGATGTGTCCTTGGAGGCCATCTGATAGAGAGCAGGAAACTTCCTGTGGTCATTCAGGGCCTGATCAAAATGCCCAATGGTGAGCTAAAAGGAATAAAAATTGGATGCTCCATGAATGAGAAGATTTCTATCCATCGAAATCTCAGCCATGATGTATATTAAATAACCTGTCAAGTACATCAGTTTGATAATAAAAATTTGAAAAAAATGAAATAAATGCCTTTCAACACTAATATAAATAAATAAATATATAACCTGTCGAACTACGTGAAAGGATCATCTTTTACTTATTGAAATAAAATTAAAAATTTTGATATGTGTGCAACATGTCAATTTGTTATTACATTGTCTCTTTATCTTTGTAACTACTTCCAATAAATCCTCCTTTCTATTACAATCCCACCCGTATATTCCTAGCTCCATTTTCCCATATGTATCTTGAATAGTATTTTGTAATTTCCCACCCGTTTATTTCCTATTCATTTGTTCCTTAGCACATTTCCTTAACACCCACACCCTTCAGGCAATATATGCTATATTTGTCTGGTGTTCATTTGCATATTGTTTGATATTTGATTAGAGAGATTGGAGCATGGAATTTCACATTTATGTTTAACCTACTTTATAAGTGAATCATTTATATTTATATACATATATAACTGATATGTGTTCTATCCTTATATCATATTACATATTCGTATGTTAGATTTAAAATTTATATATGAGAAAATAATTGGCTTGTTTGTCTTCCAGAGCCTGCCTTACTCGTTTCAACATAATGTCTTTCACTTTCTGGTGGGAATGAGTGTATGTGTGTGTGTGTGTGTGTGTGTGTGTGTGTGTGTGTGTGTGTTTGTGTGTGATTGCACAGGATTATTTACTGTCAGAGCCCCATGCACTTTCTTGGATTTTTTCCTCAAGACTTTAACCACACGTTACTCTCTGGTTTTTGCAGGTAATTAGATATATGTTTCGTAAGTAGCTAGGTTTACAAGTGTGAGACACCAACACCCAGCTCAGCATACCTTCATACTTTAAAGTCATTTTCCATTTCCTGAATTAAAAAAAATTATTGATAATTTGTAAAACTCCAAACAGTCCCTTTTTATCCTTTAAATTTTTAATCCTTTTCCAAACTATGGGAGCATAGATAGCCCATTTTCCTGAATACTTATTCTTTGATATCACAAAATATAATAGAATCATGAATGCAGTCACTAATTCTCATTCTCTTCTAAGCACCTGAAATGGCACCAAATTAGACATTCCTCCCATCCTCACCTGTGGAAACCTGTAGAGGTCCAGCAATGGGCCTATCTGGGCAGATGATACTCCTGATGGTCCTGTAAGTGCTCCTATAGACTTGCTGCCACGTATACACGAGTAGTTAGGAACCGTGTAGTTCCCAAAAAAGCAAATGAAGGGATTTTTGAATACTGTTGGCAATCCATCTTCAACATTACAGATATCAAATCCCAGAGTCAAGTTATGTAAAAGAGCAGGAGTTTTGTTGATCTCTTCCATAGCAAAAGTCAAGGCCAAAACAAACTGATAGTTCTTGAAGGTAAGCCTGTGTAATTAGCATAGATAGTTCAGAGTAGTTGAAACATTATTTTGATGGACTGAATCCTTGCTTTTCTGCTAAAGAATATGTTAAAACATCACCCATAATGGAGATGGAATGTGTATATATTGTCTAATGCTTGCATATAAGATACTATAAGGATATGCCGGTAACTTCTTATGAATGAGATTCAGAAAGTTACTTATGCCAAGAATAAGGGTTTATTTGTTCTCTGCTCCTTCATGCACCACAGTGAAAACCTCTTGCACACTACAGATGACATAGGCTATCATGAGACACCAAATATTCATTTTTTACTCAGCAGACCATATGTTTTTTATTAATTTAGTGATTTACTTTTCATTATTATTGTAGAGGTGATATAAAGAGGGATTACAGTTACATAGTTCACGTATTGAATAAAGAGTACATTCTTTTTGAACCATGTCTCCCTTCTTTCATTTTCTCTGGTATTTTCCTTCTTTCCCTACCACAATATATACACTTCATTTTCCATCTACTGTCTAGTGGGCACCACTATTGTACTTGTTCACCTTTCTTCAACCTTTGAGGTACACTGCATTATCCACTCAAATACAAACAGGACAAAAGGAAAAGAAAACAAAATCAGCAACAATGGCAACTGAAAATGTCTCCTTTCCTTGGAGTTCATTTCATAGAGTATTATTTTCTAGGACCATTTGCACATAGCTATTAACGATTTGTCAACCACTCCTATGCCTATACTCTTTTGGCCTCAGTGTGTGAATGCTTAGAGTCCTATATAATTGTCAGAGACACCAAATATTCTGTTGTGTTTTTCTTGGAGTAAACACCTCCACCTGCGGCAGGGCCAGGCCAACTAACAAATCCTCAGTTGAAGAGCATTTTTAGGAAGCAAAGTAGCATTTAGGACTCCATAGAAATCTCTGCTCACAGACCCAAAGTATTGAACAGCTTCCTGTGACATTAACCAGGTCAAAAAGCCTCAAATATCAGATCAAGGAATTTTATTTTCTCTATTCTAACAAAACAAAAGAGATGCATCCAACTCTGAGGACCTAATCTTGGAGAGAGGAGCCTCCAACATGGGGGATGAGGAGAGAACTGTAAGCAAGCTTCATATTGAAATGCCAGTTGTAAGGCCACCATTGTAAAATGCAATGATCACTACTCTCTTCCTAATATAGTTAGATTGAGAAACTGGAAAGCAAAAATACAGGGGAGTAAAAATGACCAAAGTAACTTTCTATCAGACATGTCTGTGAGTATAAAGGTGTGTGTGGGTAAGCACATACATTCTTATGAAATTAAAAACATGTTGTTTTCAGAAGGAAACAATAGAGGAAGGATGGAAATCCAAATGATAGCATAAAGTGATTAAAAAGAAGTGTTTGTATATGTGAAATATCATAATGGAAGCCTTTCATGTTAGTTATGTTTTCTCCGGGTGAGAAAATAGTGACCTTGAAGAAAATCTAATTGAACGTACACATATGGAGGATATGTTGATAACGTTTTGTGAAAAGTTGACATCAGTGTTACAAAAAGAAATAATACCATTTGGGGCGTTCAGTTCTTCTGCTAGAAGGGATTGGAGGCCAGGGGAGAGGAAAAAGAGAGTATTTATCTAGTGTGCATCTAGAGTTCCCTTAGTGATTTAAAATCCTGAGAATAAAACGGTGCATGGAAATTAGATGAGGTGTTACTTACGGCTTGCTTTCATACTTGTCATCATCGCTATTACTGAGATCTGTTCCCAAAGTGTAGAGAGGGAAAAACGCAACAATCATCACATCTCCATCCATGTGTGCTCGCTGCTTCATGGTGGAAAAGCAGCGAGTGCCGGCCAAGGAATTGACAGGGAGGGGAATCTGGAGAAAAACGAGTATGAAAATGAAAGGGCACATCCCTGAAGCATCTGTCAAGCTGAAATTCTGGCTGGAAGCGAGACCCACAGTTTCTGGTATGTATAGTCATATATCTTTATGCAGGTGCACATGTGTCTTTTTATTGACAGAGAGATGCACTGTTGTCCATCTTTCCTTGTAGCCTCTTCTGAATCCCCAGGGATAATGTGGAAAAACCTTCTCTGAGGCTCTGCATCTGAGGCCTTGCATCCAGGAGAAAAATATTATTTGGAAAATATGTTTGCCATTGTCCTTCTTCATCGCAGTTGCTTTGATTTCTCTCAGATCACAGATAGTGAGGCCCCAGGGATGAAGTTATTTTTGATATATATGGTTTCACATCTGTGTCCAGAAACTTTTTACATGAAAGCCATTTGGGGTGATGCAACTGGATTGCATCAGATGCTGCATGGAAATGGCCGGAAAGCAATCTATGTCAGTGAACTATCAAACAAATTCTTATTGCATTGTATCCACAGGGTCAGTTCACACAAGCAATGTCCATTACAGCCACCAGATATTCAAGCAGGTTTCAATAAGAATTCCACATGCACAGCCCGCCACAAACGCACCCATTTACTAATGCCCAAGGAAGCAGCAAAGCCGCCAAAAGCTGCAATTTCACTTCAAAAATTCAAGGTCTATGCCAAAATTAAGTTGCACATTTCAATTATGCCCTTTTATCTTCGAACGGGTTATGTGTACTGAACTTTCTAACATAGATCAAGTTTTTCCCCTGATATACTTGTCTAAAAACCTGTAGTGAACGATGAAATTCCTCTTTATCATAGGCTTAATCCATATTGAAACCAAGCCTATGTTTTCTGCTTGTTAAAATCTATGAGACCCAAATTCCATGCAGACATTAGTGACCCTGGAGAAGACAGCTACCTGAGGGCAGTGAACATACTCTGCATGCCTGCAGTGTTAGGTGTGTATTATGGTACACTTGTCTATTGACATGCAGTGACTATCACAAAATACTTATCACAGTGTACAGGAAGGACTTGGCAGTATAAGAAATTTAAAAATGAATGTGGAGGGGATGGCTATGCCTTTAAGACCTGGGATGGCTGGCTGCTAGCCAACTCCCATCTCTTTCCGGGTTCTACCTGAAGACATGCCAAACCAGCCCCACCCTCTCATCTGCAAGCACATGTCTCCTAATGGCACCAGAGACCCCAGAGGCCCGGTCCTTGGGGGGCTGTGGTCTCCACCCATAGAGGAAGTCCCATGACATCATCGTGATGGAAAGTTCATTAGCCAATCGTTAATACCCAGTTAGTCCCTCCTCTTCCTGCAGCAATTACTGTTATATAAACTCCTCCCTTGAATAAAACCCTTTGGAAGCCAGCAATCCATCGGGCGGCTCCCCCAGAATCTCCGTGTTTAGTGTCTTCTGTTAAATGTAACGGGGGTTGGGGACGAGTGGGGATTTTGGCAGCCCTTTCCCAGCTCAGCTTAGCCCGACTGGGACACACGCTCTGCCCTCCCACCACCAGGAGCAGCACGCATAGCCTAGTGTCCCCCACAATTAGAGGCTTGCCTTTCCCCATGGGGGACGTGGAGGCATAGCCCGACAGAAGGAGAAAGAAAAACCTTTCTAATGAGGTTGATAGTGATCTATTATACCTGACTATTCATTACATTATACGGCATTTTATCACTGAATTTATAGATTCTTAGTATCAAATACATATATAGAGAGAGGTCTTCCTGAGATGTGAAAATGTATGCATGCAATGAGCCTGAGCCTCACAATGTAATAGTTGTGAATAATATCACAAGTATATGTCTTGTGGAACAGACATACAGATTTCCCTAATGTGTCCATGAAATTAAATTCCTGTGATTTCTATGTAAGTGCTCTTTTTCTTTATTCTTGGCAGTGTTTTTGTTACTCGTCTTCTTGATGATAGATACTGTCACTAAAGTAAGATAAAATCCCGTGTCATTTGGTTTTGCATTTTCATTCTGCCAAAGATGTTTAGTATATCTTTGTATACTTTTTTGAAATCTTTGTATACTTTTGTGAGCCATGTATACTACTGGTTTTGTTCTATTTCCAGGAGTTATTTTGATAATTATTATTTTGTATTAGATGGGCATAGGCGTTGAACCTAGCTTTTTTTTTTAACAAAAACTCTTTTTTTCAACAAAAACTCTTTTTTTCCACCTTTCTTCAAAGTCGGAGTGAGATCGCAGCCCCTGTCAGCTTCACAAAATGAGCATTCCCTCTTCAGTGAGGGAGATAAACAATCACTATTGGTAGAAGTGATGGAAAAAATTAGTATTTCCCTTGGCTTCACAGCTTAGACCACAATTTAAGAAGCATTTCTTTTCCTTTTGAAAAGCATGATAGTCTTCACAGATATTTGTAGGTGTATGCTCCATGGAGTAAGGAGGGATCTTACATAGATTTTATTTTTGTTTCGTTTACTTATATTTTTGCATTGGTCTAGGGCTTGAATTCAGGGCTTGGGCACGGTCCCTGAGTTTTTTTTAATTTTATTTATTGATTAAATTTTGTTGACTAAGGCGTTGTGCTAAAGGGGTACAGTTACATAATAGGGCAGTGTGTACATTTCTTGTGATATCTTACACCCTTGTTTTTCTTTCCATTCCCTAGATAAGGTAGGCATATATACAATACCCAGTGTACCAAACACATACACAGTAGCCACATAGAATATGCCAAAGGAAATTCACCTAGAACTTTAAAAATAACATTAACAAGAGATTGATTATCCTTGCTTATATGATCATACATACATAGCTTTTGAGCTATTGTGATCCATTGAGAGGTCTATTTTAGGCCTTGTTATGTTTAGTAGTTGATTGGTTTTAGTTACATAATGTGAGTGCGCTGACCCAAAACTGTAGGAAATACCATTTGACAAGAAGTTTTCTGTTTCGCAGACCTGGTCTCTACTGTCTCCCCCTCCCCCTACCTAAACAGTCATATATCAAGGAGATCATGCCCCTTTGTTTTCTGTGTTCTAGGCTTGTCTCGCTCAACATTATTTGTTCAAGTTCGGACCATTTACCCGAGAATACCAATATTTCATCATTTCTAATCGCTATCTAGCATTCCATTGTGTATAGGTACCACATTTTTTGGATCCATTTTCCTCTATGGAGGGTCATCTGGGTTTTGTCCATAATTTGGCTATTGTGCATTGTTCAGTGATAAACATGGAAGTGCAAATGTCTTTTTGATATCCTGAGACCTGTTGTTCAGGATAGATGCCTAGGAATGGTATGGCTGGGTCATAAGGTAGGTCTATGTTGAGCTTTTTGAGGAGCCCCCATAATGTTCTCCAAAGTGGTTGTACTAATTTTCACTCCCACCAACAATGGAGAAGGGTTCCTCTTTCCTCACATTCCCTCCAGCATTTGTTGTTGCCTGAGTTCAGAGTATAGGCCATTCTAACTGGAGTGAGGTGGTAACTCAGGGTGGTTTTTATTTGCATTTCCTTTATTGCCGGGGATGTTGAACATTTCCTCATATGTTTCTTTGCAAATTTTATTTCTTCTGTTGTGAAGTAGGGATAGCTTTATTTCTTCTTTGCCTATGTAGATCCATTTGATGCCCTCCTGTTGCCTTATTGCTATGGCTAGTGATTCCAGTACTATGTTGAAAAGAAGTGAGGAGAGTGTACATCTTACATGGCTTCATAGAATGAGTTTGGGATTTCTCCCTCTGTTTCTATTTTGTGGAAGAGTTTGAGGAGTATTGATATTAGCTCCTCATTAAAGGTTTTATAGAATTCATTGGTGAATCCATCCAGGCCTGGGCTTTTCTTTGTTAGGAGGCTCTTGATTACCCCCTGTATCTCTCTGTAAGGTATTGGTTTATTTAGTTGATTTATTTCTCCTTGATTCAGTTTGGGCTGTTTATACTTCTCTAAGAATTGATCCAATTATTTAAAGTTATTTTTTTTAGTGAGTAGACGTTCTGTAAATAGTTCCTTATGATTGTTTGAATATTGTCTGTATTTGTTGTAATTTTTCCGGGGAGACCCTGATTTTCTGGATATGAGTCTCTTCTCTTCTTTTTTTTTGTAAGTCTTGCAAGGGGTCTGTCAATTTTATTCATTTTCTCAAAGAACAAGCTTTTTGTTTTCTTTATTTGTTGAATGGTCTTTCTATTTTTCAATCAGATTTATCTCTTCTTTAATGTTTGTGATCTCGCTCCTCCTAGTTATTTTAGATTTGATTATTTCTTGTTTCTCCAGATGTTTTAGTGTCATCTTGAGGTTATTCACCTGCTTTGCTTCCATTGTTTTAATGTGAGTGCTGAGGGCAATGATCTTGCCCCTCAGCACTGCCTTAGCTGTATCCCATGGGTTTCTTTGTGCTGTATTTTCATTGTCGTTGTGGCTCATGAATTCGTTAATTTCACTCTTAATTTTGTCTGTGATGCAAGAGTTAGATAACAGTGAGGGGTTTAGTCTCCAGGTATTTGTATAGCCTCTGTGGTATCCTTTGTTATTGAGGGTTACCTTGATTCCACTGTGATCAGATAAAATACATGGATGATGTCGATACTCTTGTATTTGCTGAAATTCTTGGTATGTGGGCCATGACATGATCTATTTTGGAGTATGTTCCATGGTCTGCTGAGAAGAATGTGTATTGGGTCTCTGTAGGGTGAAAGACTCTGTACAGAACTATCAGATCCATTTGGGAAATGGTGTTACTTAGGTCTTCAGCTCCCTTGCTAATCCTCTGTGTGTTGGATCTGTCTCTTGGAGAGAGTGGAGTATTAAAGTCTCCTACTATGATTGTGTTTGGGTCGATCTTGTTGTGTAGTTCTGTGAGAATTTGTTTGACATATTTAGGGCCTCTTTTGTTCGGTGAATATACATTTATCATCGTGATGTCTTGATTCTGGATTTTTCCTTGTATTAAAATGTAGTGTCCTTCTTTGTCTTTGTGAGTTGATTTTAATGAGAAGTCTAGCTTGTTTGAAATCAGGATGAATACTCCTGGCATTTTGGTAGGTGCATTTTCTTGGAAGATCTTGCTCCACCCTTTCATTCAGAGGGTTTTTGTCCCTTGCTGTAAGATGGGTCTCTTGAAGACAACAGATAGAAACTTTTTTGTTTACGGATCCACTCTGTCAGTCTGCTCCTCTTTATCGGAGGGTTTATACCATTTATATTCAAAGAGATCATGGATAAGTGTGTTTTTTCCCTTCCATTTTCCTCTTAGGCTCTTTTTCCTCTCCCTTTTTTTCTTGTCTTTGTTGATCTGCTCTTCCTGTTGAGCTTTGGCTCTTGTAGTTTCTATCTGTTTCTTTCTGGGGGTCCTGTCCTGCCAGGGCCAGCCGGCAATGAAAGGGAATCCTGAATGGGGGGGGCAAGGATTAAAGAAAAGGAAAAATACAAGACAAGAAGAGACAAAGATGGGGTCTGGGAGGTCTGCAGCTCAAGATTGTGACTCAAGTCTGCAACCATGTTTTCTTCTTTTTTGTTTCTTTTTCAGGCAGGAGAGAAAGTTTATTACCAAACTGCTGGCCTGTGGCCAAGATGATCCATGGCTGGAGAGAAGGGAGAGAGAGAGTTACCCTCACCCAGCCCTGCCTTATATCTAGGGCAGGGGAAAGGGGTGTGGCCAGGTGGATTAGGATTTGACCTCAGGGAAAGGGGAGGTAACTGCCTCCAGGTCTTCAGGTTACCCAGGTAACTGGGTGGAGACTTAATGAGGTGGAGGCATCTACATGGAACTCTCAGGGAGAGGACCTAACATTCCAGCCTTTGAATAGTTATGAAAAAGGGCGAAGACTCTCTCTGGCTGCTTCCTGCTGGCAAGGAGCATTGGCATTAGGGGTAAAAGGCAGAAATGTGGCCCCTCCTTGAGAAGTCTAGTAGCAGGGTCCCTTGGTGGTAGATGCCAGTCCTTGAATGAAGCCTGAAGAAGTCTCATGAGGCAGGGGCTGGGCAAAAAAAATAGTAAGGCAAAAGGAAGGGCTTAGGGCACAAAATTAAAAATTGGGTGACTTGGCTAGTTCTTATACTCAGGTATGGACATTAGATGGACAAGCTACTATCTCTTGATCCCCGGCTCTGATTAATTTTGAAAGAGTGAGGCAAAGTGACTCCATTTTGGATGGGATCATTTTCCTCTTACTCTGAAGTGCCAGACTTTGAAGTCAGGCCCCAATTTACCACGTGAACCCCACTTTACCACGCAAACCTGAGATAAGCAGACTCTGTGATCAAACCCAGGACAAGCCCATTAGGGCCCAGCCGGTCAAGAACTAACCACTAGGAATGCTTAACTCTGACTGCCCCCAGAGTGCTTCGAGCCCTGAGCCAATCAGATTTGTACCTGTGTCCTAATCTTGCTTGCTTGAACATCTGATTGTTGTAACTTTTTTTTTGCCTTTATAAGCCGTGTGTAATCACCGCTCGGGGCTCCCTCCTAACCTCTGCTGTGTCGGTGGGTAGGACGAGGCCCGAGTTGCAGCTCGCTTGAATAATGCCTTGCCTTGCTTTTGCATTTCGGAATGTCTGAGTCTCGGTGGTCTTCTTGGTGGTGGTTTCGCGACTTGGCACAACATTTGGGGTTTCGTCCGGGATGGCCCCGGAGACCCCCGAGACCCCAGACTCCGAAGGTAAGAAAATAGCGCTGTTCATTCTGTGTGTCTGTGTGATTTGTAGTTTTGTTTTCTGTTTTGGCCAGCCACCTGAATCTGAACCTATAGGTAGTGAGGATCCGCCGGAATGGACACCCTCATATGGGCATTCCTGGATGACTTGAGGGACACCTCAAGCCCTCCACAAGGGGCTCAGGCTTCCCACTACCACCCTGAACCTGAAGGACTGGAGTGGGAGGCCATTCTAATGGGCGCCTGTCCAGTCCACTGTATATTCAAGGTTGTCTGGTCCGCTCCTACACAGGAACGGGAGAGAGAGAGCCTCAAGACTGTGTGGTCTGCCCCCTCATGGGGGCAGGAGAGACACAGTGAGATTGTGTGGTCTGTCCCCTCACAGGGGCAGAAAAGACACAGTGAGACTGTGTGGTCTGCCCCCTCACAGGAGCAGGAGAGACAGTCGAAACTGTAAGCCGCGGCTCCCTAAGTCTGTCGGTAAGTGTTGTCTGGTCTTTGTGCCTGTGATTATTTTTGTGTGTTTCTTTCTTGCACTGTGCCTGACTGACAAATGAATGATGGGGAACATTCCTTCCACTCCCCTGGACTTGACTTTAGCTCACTGGAAAGATGTACAGGTGACAGCCCACAATCAGTCAATCAGTGAGAGTGTCCTCAAAAAAGAACTCAAGGGGGACCCCCCACCCAGCCTTCTTAAGCAGAAAATTGCTTGGTGTGCTAAAATGTTTTACTAAAACTATCAAGCCCTGGGAAATGAGGCTGGAGAATGCTAAAATCATTTGTTAAAAGTTTTTGTCTTAAAATGTACATTCGATGCTTATTCAGCATGCTTTAAGATCTTTTGAATATGTATGTGTGTGCATGTGTGAGTGTGAACATGTTCAAGACTGCAGTATGCAAAACTAAGTTTAAGTTTAAATTCAAATGGTCATCAAGTTTGGGCATTACCAAATGCTTTAAAGGATTTCTCAGGGTTCTTTAATTAAAATTTAAAAAAAAATCACAGCTAAGTGTCAGAAATTTGGATTTAAAAGGATATATATATATATATACTAATGGGAATAGTAGTAAACTCTCATTAACTCTATGTATGTAGGAAGAAATGGCAAAATGGGCCAATGTTTCCCACTAATATATTGGAAAGCTGAATGGATAAGTATTTCTAATTGTAATTCTTGCATTAAGGAAAAATTCAAAGGTCTTCATGCCATGCAGTAACTGGGACTGAAGAAAAGAAAAAGAGGCTCTTTTGAAACAAGCAGCCCGTAGGCAAAGGGTGGCACCTGGTTTCAGAATGCCTGTGAGCTTCAGTTTTTCCGATGCAGATAAAAGCTAAAATGTTGTGTTAGTGTTAAAAAGGCTTTGGAAATCAAGAATACATTTCTAGATAAGAAATTTGGAAGTAAAATTGTCCTAAATAATTATTGCAAAGTGAGAAAAGGACACTTATGGCTACCAAAATGTTTAATTGCCATTCCAGCTTCTTTGTAGGTTTTTTTTTTTGTAACAGTTTCCAGCAGGCCCACAGAGAAGCACAGGTAATTCCTACAAGTTTGTCAAGATCTAATACTGGCCCTTAATAAGTTCCAGGTAAGAGCATGCTTAAAAACTACTTCTGTGTGGACCACCTTGTTGCTTCTAATTGGTGTAAAGTGGCCTCTTGTAAGAATCACTGATCTGAAATCTGTGGTTCGAAGCCAGCCCGGGCAGAGAAAGGTCCCTGTGAGAGACTTGTCTCTAAGAAGCCAGCAGGGTGCTGGGAACAGAGTTGTGTGGAGCTCAAAGTGGTAGGGTGCTAGTCTTGAGCTGGAGAGCTGGGGGACAGCGCTCAGGCCCTGAGTCCAAGTCCAGTGGAAAGTCACTCCTCCTGGGACAAAAGCGATGGATCATCCAGAGGCAGTAAGCCGCTACTTGGATGTCAGAGATGGTGTCAGATCCTAGAGTCACTCCTGTTTGGCCTTTCAAAAGTTAATCAAAGCCGGGAAGTCCTAGAAGAATAGTTCATAAGCATGCCTTTCCAATGCCCATGTCTGTCTACTGGGCAGTAACTTGCCAGTCATTGGTGATAGTGGTTATTAAGGATAAGTTTGTCAAATGAGAGAATAGATTAAAATCTCACCCCCTTACTCAAAGGTCTGACTGGCAGTGAGAATTTTAAGCTGATACATCTGTTTAGGAAAGCTTGTAGACCTGAGATTGTGTCCTTATTGAGATCTGTTAAAGGCCTGCAAAGGTAACTTTTTAGGTCATCAGAGATCAGTTCCCCAGCCAGTCAGGAGAGCAAGCATTGGCTGTCAGATGCACGTAGACTGTGCTGAAAATCCCTGTGCCTAAATCAGCCAGACAAGTCAGAGTTCCTGGGAACAGACTTTAGTAGACCCAGGGCCATGAGCTTTGCCTCCTGTGCCCCACTATTCCCAAGAAGGCTTGGAGTGGATAAAGAAAATGCCCATGGCCCACAAAACCCCTGGACAGAGAAGGAAAGAATGACTGGTGGAAAAGTTGTGAAGGGAAACTTACCTTGCCACAAGGGCTGGGTAAGGGGATCCTTAAGAGAATCCACTGAGCTTCTCACATAGGAACCCAAAAAATGCAGGACTTGCTCCGACACTCCAAAGTGAAAATTAGAGAAAGAGATCAACTTATTGAAGATATTGTTAAAAATTGCAAGGCCTGTCAGCTTACCAATGCCCCCAATCAACAATTTACTAAAGGAGCTCACCTCTGTGGGGATAGGCCAGGTGTATATTGGGAAGTAGATTTAAACCTGGAAAATTTGGATACAAATATTTGCTAGTTTTTGTAGACACCTTTTCAGGATGGGTTGAAGCCTATCCAACAAAGCATGAGACCGCGAATGTAGTGGCTAAGAAGATCCTGGAAGAAATCCTACCCAGGTATGTCAGACAACGGACAAGCTTTCGTCTCAAAAGTAAGTCAGGGAATAGCCGCCGCACTGGGGACAGATTGGAAATTGCATTGTGCTTAGAGACCCCAGAGTTCAGGACAGGTAGAGAAAATGAATCGGACTCTAAAAGAAACCTTAACTAAACTGGCCTTAGAGACTGGCACAGACTGGGTGTCACTCCTTCCTTTTGCTCTGCTTAGAGTAAGAAATTCTCCCTAGCAGCTTGGCTCTACTCCTTTTGAAATAATGTACGGGTACCCCCGCCCATTATCCCTAGCCTTCAGACTGAATTGCTTGCTGATTTGGATGATGCTGAATTTTTGTGTAAACTCGATTATTTGCTGCTCATGCACAAGAATGTGACCCCAACATAAGGCATTATATGATTTTGCTTCTGTCCCTACCCCCCCATTTATTCAGACCAGGGGACTGAAATCCTTAGAACCACTGTGGAAGGAACCCTAGACAGCATCGCCACTTGGATTTGTTGCTTCCACGCCAGGCCAGCTGACCCCTTTGCCCTGGACAACGGCTACTGTAGTGGAACATGGGAGGTCTCCAAGCACCCAACTCAGCTGCTTCGCCTTCGCCTCAAGAAAAGAACGTTAGACTCAATATTGTTATAATTTTCTTTTTGCCTTCTTTCCTTACTACCCTGGCTAGTGTTGATGTTATTTTGGCAGCTCACTCCAAAGTGAGGTGACCCCCTTATTTTAGGTATTTTGGGCTTGCTCAGGAATATGGGTACAGCCACCTGACCCTTAGAGCACAGATGAGAATTTTATGTATTATTTTGTTGCTTACGTTTGGATACTAAACACTATACAGCTAATGGTAAGTCTGTATAGCTGAAAGTTAATTTTCAGTTTGCAGTTATCCTGCAGTCCCTTGGTAAAGTAGACTAAGGTTATAGGTTCCTGGCTAGGTAAGGTTAACGCCCCCGAGTCAGCCTGAAGAAGTTACAGAAGATGGATGATCTTCATCCATCAGCCCCTCTTTAAAACCGAGAAACCAGAGTTGTTTTTGGGAAGATGAAGCAGGATAAACTAGAGACATGCAAAACAGAGGTACAGAGACTGTATTTGTGAGAAACGCTGACAGGCCCTTTGGTTACTACTTTGGGCCCTATTGGCCCATGCCTTATCTCTATATCATCCCCTAGACATGCAAGCCAATGAAATGGACAGAATGGAGCCATGATTGGCTCCCAAGGTACCAAAAAGAAAAAGGAGGAAATGAAGTGCCAGACTTTGAAGTCAGGCCCCACTTTACCACGTGAACCCCACTTTACCACGCGAACCTGAGATAAGCAGGCCCTGTGAGCAAACCCAGGACAAGCCCATTAGGGCCCAGCCGGTCAAGAACTAACCACTAGGAATGCTTAACTCTGACTGCCCCCAGAGTGCTTCGAGCCCTGAGCCAATCAGATTTGTACCTGTGTCCTAATCTTGCTTGCTTGAACACCTGATTGTTGTAACTTTTTTTTTGCCTTTATAAGCCGTGTGTAATCACCGCTCGGGGCTCCCTCCTAACCTCTGCTGTGTCGGTGGGTAGGACGAGGCCCGAGTTGCAGCTCGCTTGAATAAAGCCTTGCCTTGCTTTTGCATTTCAGAATGTCTGAGTCTTGGTGGTCTTCTTGGTGGTGGTTTCGCGACTTGGCACAACAACTCCACTCCATGATTCTTGTTCCTGGAACTGGCTGAGTCCCAGTGGTCTAGGTGCTTGTTGCTGGGATGGCTTGCCCTCATTGGCATTCACAGGATTTGAACTCAGGGCCTGGGCACTGTCCCTGAGCACTTCTGCTCAAGGATAGTACTCTACCAATTGAGCTGCACTTCCAGCATTTGGCTGGTAAGAGATAAGTCTCTTCAGCCATGCTTCCAGCCTGGCTCTTCGCTGATTAATTGGGAGATGGAGTTTGAGAGAGATTTTCAGCCCAGGCTGGCTTCAAGCTGCAATCCAAGGCGACTTTGCCACAAAAACACTTTTTGATTTCCAATTAAAACAACAAGGAGACCAAGGGGACTAGAGCTTACCTGTACCTTTTTTTTTTTTTTTTGGCCAGTTCTGGGGCTTGGACTCAGGACCTGAGCACTGTCCCTGGCTTCTTTATTGCTCAAGGCTAGCACTCTGCCACTTGAGCCACAGCGCCAATTCTGGCCATTTTCTATATATATACTGCTGGGGAATTGAACCCAGGGCCTCATGTATATGAGGCAAGCACTCTTGCCACTAGGCCATATCCCTAGCCCCTTACCTGTACCTTGTCAAGAATTGACCAAATACTTGCCAGAATTCTGTAATGACAAAACTCAGTAGATGTGATGAGTTTTAGCACAGATGTATAGCTAGATGGACATACTAACAAATAACATTTACACAGACATACACACTGTGCATATAGGTTTTACAGCATGCAAAAATGAATTTGAGCAGTAGACTCTTCTGGAATTCCAATAGAAAATGAAATTTTTTTGCCTAATATTTTAAAACCACGGGGTAGGTTAGAAAAACAATTTTGCTAGCAAACAACGATTTTCAGATTATAAAATGGAGAAACCATATTTTGATAAACTCTAGTGGGATGCCATGTTGAGGGGGGTGGCAGGAGG